>NC_133664.1:89679896-89904876 GCF_037893015.1 Macrotis lagotis | reverse complement strand
TTTGTTTTTGAGATTGGACTTCCTTTCTCACTTAGACTAGAAGTGCAGCACCATCTAGGTTTTGGCGGGGTATATACACGCCTATATTTATATGTACGCATAAAGTCTCACCTTTTTTCCTCCAATCTCTTTAGAAACCACTTGTTATTTTTGACTTTGTGCTAGATCACTAGCAAGCTAGATTACTAGCCATTGAGGGGCAGCTAGGTGGTACAGTGAATAGAGCACCAGCCCTGGAGTCAGGAGGGCCTGAGTTCAAATCTGACCTCAGACACTTAATAATTACCTAGCTGTGTGGCTGTGGGCAAGTCACTTAACCCCACTGCCTTACAAAAACCTAAAAAGAAAAATAACAATTGATCTAATTTTCTCTCGTTCATAATATACATATGATATACAGAGAATCTTATCAATCCATGGAGGTAAGAGAGGCTTGTAAATATAGAGCAAAGTTAGGTTTTTGAACCCAGGTCTTCTGACTTCAAATTCAACATTTTTTTCCTATTATGCCTTCCTTAATCTGGTATATTTACATCACAGATATAAATTTATTTTCCATTAAATTAGTTTATATTAAATAATTTATCATATAATATATTATTATAGGATAACATTATATATGATGTTATCCTATAATAATAAACATATTATATTATCATATAATTATAGATGTATATCTATTATTATTATTATATGATATGATAATAAAAACTTACTACTTTTTACAGAGAAGATTTTTTCCTGTCCAAAATCCAATTTTTTTTGTCTATGACACTAAAGGAATATTTCCATTCCCAACTTCTAAATGAAAAATAGAATACCAGATTAATTGTTAATTTTTTCCATTCCCCCAAATTTCAGTTATGTATTTACAGCAAAAAAAAATAAAAAAAGTGTTTGCAGAGTTTTCAGTTTGTCTTCTGTGTATTCATGAAAATTAAATGCCATTTTCATCACATTACTTTATATCTTTGGGCTCATCTTATATGCACATGTTCTTTTGCTGCAGAAAAATTAATTGGCCACTAGCCAACTGAAGTTGCTTTTTACTACATGGTCTCATTCCTTTTCACTCAGAACTTGCCAAATCAGATGTTCAACTAATTGTTGTTCAGCAATGGGAACTTTTAAAGTTGAGCTTCACAGCTAAGAGGTTTCTTTCACCAAGCAAAGAGGGCAAATCAATAGGATGCTAAGAAATGGGCTACTAATTATTTTGGGGACCACATAATCAATGTTGAAGGCTACCATACTGCAGTCATTCACTTTGAATTTGACCTATTCCCATTTCCCTTGGGGAGAAAAACAAATAAACATGAGTACTGGGGTTATGAAAAGGACTCAAGCAACAAAAGTCCTTTTTATTTTAAAGAAGATGGATTTGACTATGTGAATTGTCAAGAACAGGACTGTCTAAACTTACTTTTAAAAGTCTTTATTGAAGAAATAGATAATATATTTTGATTTACTATTTTAGTGAGAGCTCTGCGGTAGCTCTGTTTCATTTACTAAAGCATTTAGTAAACCTACAGGCAGGCCATATAAAATTGCCCTGCCTACTCTATGCCAGCTGGCCACAGGTTTGGCCAGCCCTAATATAAAACAATATATCCTCTTTTTTTAAAAAAGAAGAAACTGATACTTGACTATGATTATAGAACTTGTTTGTGACATAGTAGTCTCCTTACTGCAAGATCCAATCCTCACAAAGATTAGAAAAAAATAGAAAAATAGGCAGTGTTGTACAGAAGAGAGATCACTGAATTTAGAATCAGGAGACTTGAAACTATTACTCCCTGTGACTTTGGTTAAGTCATTTAATTATTCTGGGCATTAATTTCCTCAATGGTTAAAAAAAGTAAAGAGATTTGTATTAAATCCCTTCTAATATCCTTCAGAGTTCTAAATCTATTATCCTATAATAAAGTTAGTATTTAAACCAATCTAAGCTTGTGATTTTCCCAGGACAGTATAACTAGAAAAATTTTTCAATGCATCTTGTGATGTGATGGGAAGTTTTGCAGAAGTAAAGTATGGCACCATGTATTATAAAGGGTCAAATTAAAACTTGATCTGGTGAATCCAGAAAACACAATAGAATTATTCTTTCTTTTATGAATAGCTTTTGAATTGAGGAATAAAGCTAGCTTACATGTATATGATGCTTTGGGGTTAACAAAGTTATGTATGTGTGTGTGAATACATATACATATGTATGTGTGTGTATATATATATATGTATATATATAAACACATGCCTATATGCATAAAGTTATTTATTTATTTACAAAATTTATATATAATATGTAAATACATACCTATATAAAGTTATTTATTTACAAGGTTAAATATATATGTGTATATGTGTGTATATATATATTTACAAAGTTATATGGGTGTGCCTATGCTTTGGGCACCTAGGTGAATGAATCAAGTGTCAGACCTCACCTCTTTGAGTTCAAGTCTAACCTTAGACACTTTCTAACTGTGTGACCCTGGACAAGTCACTATACCCTATTTGCATCAGTTTCTTCATCTATAAAATGAACTGGACAAGAAATGGCATCTTTGGAAATCCAGCATCCTTGCCAAAAAAAGCTCCAATGGGGTAATGAAGAGTTTGACATAACTGAAAAATGACTCATTTAACACAACTAATTCTGTATTAACTCATTTAAGTTTTGCATCATCCTTAGGATATAGATGTCATTTTTATCATCATTTTGTAGATATTAAAGCTGAGTCCCAGAAGTGGTAAGTGACTTGCCTGGGATTATGTCACATTTAGAAAATGTGGTTAGATTTGGTCTTAGATTAAGTCTTCCTGACTCCACCTCCAGTATTTTTATCTTTTGGACCATGCTATCTCCAGAAGGCCTTTACAATCAACCTCTGCATTTTATCATATGAGTTTTGGGTCCCATTCCCCCTCCTGTACAGTGAGAAGAGGACCAGCTCTGGAGTCAAAAGGCTTTTGTCGCATTCCCTACTCTTACTTTTACTATCTGTATCTTCATATGCAAGACACTTAAACATCCTGGGTCCCAGTTTCTTCATTTGTAAAATGAAGGAGCTACAGTAGATAGCTTTAAAAATATATATTCCAACCCTAGGTCCTATAATTCTGGGACCCTATGTTTTATTAATTATCCTAACATGAATTAAAAGCAAAGATCCCAGTGCCATGCTTCCCTATGAGTAAGTCTTCCTTAAAGCTTATCTCATCTCTTAGTCAAGGCATTACTAAATATGAATCTAGTTAGAATTAGGGGGGATATGAGGAGGGGAGCATTTTTTCCCTCCCTCAACTGTTTCAAAGTAAAATGTGTGCTTCACTCATCTAGGTATTTGCCTCCTACAGAATGAAGAACCCATCTTCTCCAAAGATGGCCGAAAGTTTTTCTTTGTCAGAGCCATTCCTCAGGGAGGACGTGGAAAGTTCTACCATATTGGCATGGCTTCTTCCCAGGTAACAATGCACTATTGTTGTAATGCTGTTTTGCTGAACCAATACTCTTCATAATGATTGGATATGAATAAGGAACTTGACTCCCTTATTTAACTTGGAAAATACCATCATTTCTTACCCAAGTTTCCTTATAAGAAGATGGACTGGGGCGGCTAGGTAGCACAGTGGATAGAGCACCGGCCCTGGAGTCAGGAGTACCTGAGTCCAAATCCGGCCTCAGACACTTAATAACTACCTAGGCCTTGAGAAAGCCACTTAACCCCATTTGCCTTGCAAAAATGTAAAAAATAAAAAAAAAAAGGAGAACGAGGAGGAAGATGATGGATTAAGGCCTTTGTACTGGACATCCCATATCTAAAAAGGACAGTGGGTATCAGTTTCCCTTAAAATTTCATCTTACATGAAGCTCAAGTAAAATTCTAGAATAATTAGCAAAAATAATGGAATTGAAATTTTCATTTGTAAAATTTCATTCAGTGAATTTTGTGCCTAACTCAATAAACTCATAAATTTGCATCCATTCCATATTTGGTGAGGTCAGATATGTTTTTCTGCCCTTCCTTCATCTCTTAGGATCTACCATCTCCTATCCCATATATTAAATCCCTAAAGGTTTGTTGGAATTTTTTCCCTTCACTTACCTCTCCCTTTTGAAGTGGCCTTAAGATTTATGAAGTTGTTTACAACCATTATCTCAGGGGACAACAGTCCTATGAGATAGATACTTAGACTTTATTATCCCCAGTTTACAGGTGAAAAAACCATAAAATGTTCACATCCACACTCTCTCTATCATACTTTTTTAACAATTTATTTGAAAGTCTCCCTGTCTGGCAACTGAAAGTGATGATGCAAAAGGTGGAGAAGCATTGTGGGAACTTCTGTACATTTGAAGTATGTATGGATAGATTAGTAGATAGATAGAAATTAGAGGATAGAGGATGAGAGAGACAAAGAGGGACATAGGTAGATATTGATATAGCTATATGCAAACATAATATACATTAAACAAATCTATAATATGATGTGGCATATATTCATTTATCAGTATGCCACATATATATGCACACATACATGAATAACAACATTATGTTTTATTTATGTCTGTTGTTATTCATGTATGTGTGCATATATATATGCACACATACACACACATGTTATAAGTCTGGTATATTGCTTGGAAATTCCCTGGAATAGAATATTCCAGACTCCCCCAAATAAAGGGTCCAACATGATACTAAAGAAAGAGTCTGGGGAACTTCAGATTGATTATATAAGTTATTTATTAAAGTGGGATGCTTACATTGAGGCAATCTGGGACAACAGCTAAACAATATATTGAATCCCTTGTGAAGACCCCCCCAAAAAAAAACCCTCCATGATACTTATAAAATCAGACAAAGGAGGAGGATTCATAGAGTATGTTAGAGTGGATTGGTTGATATTTGGGGGGTTATTCTGCTCAGAACTGAGCTCAGGTTCCTGATATCTGGGTGCCCTATCAGTGCTGAAATCCAGGGCATGCAAGACTATGGAATGACCATCATATACTGATCCTGGTCAGTGTGCTTTCTTTTAATTTACAGTAATCTTGGTTTTTAACATTTATGACTTTCACTGATTGGACTCTTCCACTGGTAACTGTGTCCTTAGTGTTATTATTTTGACTTTCAACAGTAGGGACTTTTGCTAGGAAACCTACATTATTCATGACTTTTACTGCTTTAGGAAACCACATTATGTATTTTACTAGTAGGGACCCCACATATGTGTATCTATGTTCACATATATATATATATATGTATATATATATGTGTGTGTGTGTGTGTGTGTGTGTGTGTGTGCATATTTATACATATAGGAGGAGAATCATGGTCACATGTATTTTTAAGGAGAACTCTAGGAAAACTGAAATTCATTACAAAGATATAACCATTTTGCAAAAATCTTTCTAAAACTCCTTTTGAGAATTATTTCCCCATACTGGTAAAAAAAAATTCTGTTAAATATTCCAATTGGCATCAAATCTTCACACTTTCAAGGTGGATTTGTTTTTTTTTAAGAGTCATATCAGTTATATAAGGTTGGTACTAAAGTTCTTACTCCAAAACAAGATATATATCCATAAAATAATGGAACTGTTTTCTTGTATGCATCAAAATCTTGCTTGGCAAGAATAAAGTTTCATTAGAGGCATTCAAGACATGGTCTGAAACATGGCAATAGTGCTGTGGCAGTTGTCTAATATCTAATATTGTGACTACTCCGAAAGGGAGGATATTTCTAGGGCATACAGGAGGATTCAAGTAACATGACAGAGTGGCAAAATCACTAGATTTGGAATTCAGCGAACTTTTCTTGAGTCCTGGTTTAGTTATTCCCCACTGTGTGACTTCAAGCTAGCTATTTAAAGTCTCTGAGCTTACCCTACCTTTAAAACTCTCATTCTTCATCTTTAAAAAAAAATGAAAAATATCTCTCAGAGGGCTATTTTGAAAATAAACTGGGATATCATTTTTAAAAGCTTTATAAACTGCAGGGACGGTTAGGTGGCACAGAGCACCAGCCCTGGAGTCAGGAGTACCTGAGTTCAAATCCAGCCTGAGACACTTAATAATTACCTTGCTTGAGCAAGTCACTTAACCCCATTGGCTTGCAAAAAAAAAAAAAAAAAACCCTAAAAATAAAATTTTTAAAAAAACTTTATAAATGGCAAAGCACTGTATAAATGAAATATTTATTGTAATTCCATAATACATGTCCATCATATTTTTTTCAACAGTCAACAGTCATTTTTTTAAACACTTATGTGGCAATGTACTAAGTGCTAAGATACAAAGAGATGCAGAAACATTGTCTCTGCCCTCAACAAGCTCACATTCAAATGGGAAAGATAACATAAACTGCAGATTTATATACAACTTATGCAGAATAGATAGGGATCTCAGAGAAAGGACATGGGAGTTCCTACACACTAGGAAAACTCTTTTACAAAAGGCTGGATTTGCTCTATCTTTTCAGTAAGCCAAGAGGTATCTTTTTATTGTCCTCTTCCATCCTTCCCTCTGTATCTCAAGACATTGTTTACTCTTATATTTACCATGCAGTTCCTTAATTGGTGTCCTCTATAAAACTTCATCTCTGAACTTACCAAATTCTTAATCATCATGAATTTATTGAGAATTTATTATGTTTCCAGATATGCACTGGAGATGATGCAAGAGAATTATAAGAAGTTTCCACCATTAAGGAACTAATACATTCTTTGGGGGAGAGAGGAGACCCACATTGAATGATTACATATAAGCATGTAATAGCATATAACTAACTGCTTAGGTGGTGGTAAAGAAAGAGACAACTCTGAGTAGAGTGATTAAGGAAAGTTTACAGGATGTATGTAGCATGTAAGTTGAGCCTTGGGGGTTGAGCAAGATTGTGGTAAATACCAAAGACGTGAGGGAATAGTATTAATAAAGAATCAGACATCCCAATTCCAAGGTCTGAATTATTAGGGCAACACAGTGGTACTGGAGTCTTTAAGACTTGAGTTCAAATTCTATCTGTAAGACCTGGTACAAATCACTTAGCCCTGCTTGCTTCAGTTTCCTTAACTGTAAAATGAGTTGAGAAGGAATATGTAAGGACTGTGAAGGAATAATAAACCATTCCAGTGTCCTTGCCAAGACAACTTCAAATGTAGTCATAAAAAGTTGGACACAACTGAAAACAACTCAACAATAAATTAGAGCCAGAATATGTCATCTTGCCCACCCCCCCTTATTATATAGTTTAAGGAGACGGAGGCCTGTCAATATTTGCCTAGAAAGGACTTGAACCAGACCTCTTTATTCTCTCTTCTTTGACTATACTATGATTCAAGCTCCAAACCATTTCTTATTCTTTTTTATTGTCCCACTTTGCCTACTTAGCGTACAGTCCAACAGATTAGTAGGCCCTCAATAAATACTTGTTCTTTGTGAAATGTTCCCTTCCCCAGGTCCACTGATTCTCTTGCCCCCTTCAGGAATCAGTCCCAAATTGACCTCCTTGCTTTTTATTTTTTTCTATCTACATAGTAGATAGAAATTTGCAGGGTTCTTTTTATTTTTTTCTATCTACATAGTAGATAGAAATAGGGAAACCAAGGCAGTAGGCTTAAGTGGCTTGCCCACGGTCACACAGCTAGGTAATTATTGAGTGTCTGAGGTCAGATTTGAACTCAGGTGCTCCTGACTCCAGGGCAGGTGCTCTATCCATTGTACCACCTAGCTGCCCCACTTTCTTTCTTTGAAAAAAAATATTTTTTGCCATAAACTTAACAATCATTGACAAAAACATTATAATGTTTAAAACTTCGTGTGCAACTGAATTTTCTATCTTTTTAAATCTACATTAAATTTAACAGTGTAGAAACAAAACTGCCCTGTTCATATTCCCTTCTGGACTTTTCATTTTCTTCTATATTGATGCTCTTGTCTTTCATTTCCTATCTTTGTTTTTAATACTTATTCCTACCCCTGGCACACATTCATTTGTGCTCTCCCTCTCTCCTTGCCTCCTTTTCCCCTTCTCTTTTTGTATTCCTTTCTCCCTCCCTATTTCTACCTCCCTCCTTCTGACTGTGCTTTTCTTTCTATGCTTCTCTCACCCTCTTTTCCACTTTCTTCCTGACTTCCACTCTGGAAATCCCAAGGTCTTTGTCTTTGCCCCATCCACCTAATTTAATTATTGGCAGCACCAAACCTGATTCCCAAAGCTCCTGTCTCCCAGAACAGCTTGCCTATAACTCTGCACCTCATTGCCTCTACAGCCCGCTTCAAATCACTGAGGAAAACATCTTTCCTGTCAAGCTTGTCTCTTCTCTCTCCTTCTGTGGTGATTTATGATTGCAATTACACTATTTAACTCTGTAAGGCATTTAGAAAGAAATGGCTCGTATGAAAGCTGCAACACTCAATAATGTTATATTGAACTACTGTGATACCTACTGGAAGAGAATACCAAGAGAAAGTCTCCCACTTTCTCTTCCTCCCACCTTTTCTCTCTCCTTCCTTTTTTCCCTTTTCTCCCACTGGATATCATCAACCAATCAAACTACATTTGTATATTAGGTCCTAATTTTGGCCAAGGTTAAGACCCCACTTACAGTATTCAGTATACAAGACACATAAGACATATGAATGGACAGTAAGCACTATAGAAATTTGGAGGAGGAAGAGGTCTCTGTCTCCATGATCCTTTCATAGTCCTCTAACTGAGGGTAGGAAGATGATCAGGGAAGACTTCAAGGACATGTTACACTCTGAACAACATATAAGATACTCCTAAGTGAAAAGATAGAATGAGGACACTCTATCCACAGAGAGAAGCCATGTTTCCACTGAGTTAGAATACAATATACAAAAGTGTAAAAGTAATAGTCCCCACTATGTTTCTTTCCAGTAACAAGGTCATCTTCTTGTTTGTGTATTATAGCCCAATAGCAGCAATGATAACCTCCAGTCCATCACCTCAGGGAACTGGGATGTGACCAAGATTCTGGCCTATGATGAGAAGAGAAACAAAATGTAAGTAAAACGGCAGAAACTGGATCTTACAAATTCTTTCAGCATTTATGTTCTTGCCTCAAAGGTTAATGAAGATACATGGAATGCCTTTAAATCATGCTATACCCAATTACTTTCAGGCTCACAGAATATGAAACCTAAGGCATCTTTTTCATTCCCAAAATAACATTAACTCATAGAAACTCAAAGGCATTTTGTGGAGAATTAGGTCTTGGTTCCTTAATCTTCAGTGTTTTAACTCCAACTTATCAACACATGTTGTTTTTTGTATCAATACACTACCAAAGGCATGGTTTCTGCAAATTGAATCTTAGGCAAAAATCAATCATTTAGTCAGTAAGGTTTTATTACATGCTAGGTACCATGGGGAAAATAGGATATAAAGAATGGTATCTACCTCTAAGGATCGTTGCAAGCATCAAAGGGAATCTCCATTCTAACTCTTGCAGGGTTCTTTTCAGCTATCTCCAGGAATCTAAATACCATATAGAAATTTTATACCAGTCCTATCCCCAAAACATATACATACATACATACATACATACATACATACATATACAACACATAAATTGTAGATAGAATTGGCACTTTTGTATTGTTCAGGGAAAGTATTCAGTTATCCCATCCACATCACAACTTTCATCACTGTGGTTTCAATATGTTGCAGGTTGGCATAAGGAATTAAATGGAAATTTGAGGGAAGAGGGGAGTTTTGCAGAAGCCACAGATTATACACAAGGGCCAGTAGGCAGCACAGGGTCTATGACCCAACACTTAATGCAAATTTTACTATATAAGGTACTGTAAGTATTTTATAAAAGAAAAAGAAAAAAATTCAGACTTCTTTGGTACAAAGCATAGGACAAAAAATTTTACACAGACTTTACATATTGCAGGGGCACCATGGCCCTAAACTTCACAATGTAATAGGTAAAACTGCAGTCTGTGAAAATAAAAACATTTTGGTAGGCATTGACCAATTTCTCCATGGTCCTTTCATACTCCTCTAAAAATGGCATTATAGTTCTCATAATGATACTGCAAGTGCCATTGTTTGAAATCATAAAATTGTTCCTTTTCTGAGGAAGGTTAAAAAAAATGTCTTCTAACAAAAAGGCTAATGGCTTTTTGTTATTAGGATAAATCTTTGAGGTGCAGGATTGAGACTCTCAGAGGCTTTGTATGGTTGCACAAGTCATGTTCACACATAACTATTTTCTCCATTCAAAATGTTGCGGATTGTATAAAGACCTTTCTGAAACCTAGGCATTCCAAAACCCCAAGGCCATCTCTGAGACAAAATATAATGGGTGAAACTTGATCCCTGTTCCTCTTCTCTTCTTTATGTGCCCCTTCCCTCTAGAGCCTTCATACTCTCTACAAGGGCTTAGTCCCCACTGAGTTACACTACCAGGTTCTTTCCCTTCTGGACAGTATCTGTTTTAGGGACCTACCAATTCCTTCCTATTTAAAGGGGTTTAAATTATCTTAATCATGGTGCAATATAAGAAAGAGTTCAAAATTTAGAATTGGATCTGGATTCAATCTTAAGTCAGCTATTTACTGTACAGTCTGGTAAGTCCCTTAAATACTGTGCAATGAAGAGATTGACTTGATGATTGCTGAGATTCCCACCCACCCCTACCCCACCCCACCCCACCCCTTCCAGTTCTAAAATCCATGATCAGTTTTCTTCTGATCTTCAGCTTTTTCAATTGATTCTCCTATGAAATCATTTCCTATGGCTTCACCATCCTGATTGCCCTCCAGTGGATGAGCCCTGATTTATCCTTTCTAAAATATATTATCCATTGTTTGTCCTTCATTCTTGAAGAAGACCATGACTTCAGGGAGACATAACATGACAAGCAAGTGAATTGAATTTGAATGAGAGGGTGTTGTGCTACATCACCAGGCTCACTTTCTTCTCCAGAATCATCCAAGGTCAGATATGAATCAGGAGGACTGGAGTTGGCCTTGGATGTGAGACAATCAGGGTTAAGTGATTCACTCAGAGTCACACAGCTAATAAGGGTCAAATGTCTAAGGCTGGTCCTCCTGACACCAAAGCCAGTGCTCTATCTACTGTGACACCCAAACACCCCAACTAGAACTGCAACAGTACCATCACCTCCCTTACCCTAGATACTTTTCTATCCTTTCTAAAAGAAACCTAAGATTGTATTAACTTTTTTTGAGCTACCTTATACACACCTGGGTGTTTTTACAGCCTCTACTAGTCCTCCACCTAGAAATTTATTTTCAGATAAACTTTTTTGCCATCCCCTTTTAGTCTTCTACTTGAGAAGTTAAGTTTTGTTTAATCCATATTTGGAATTTTTAGATGAATCCTTAGTAAATTTCCTTTTATTTACTTTGACCCCACATTCCATTCTGTTGAAATATTTTAAAAACCTGAGTGTGACATCCAATATTTAATTATTCCTTCTAGCTTTTAGTCTTTCATAAATTTTATAAGCATGCTATTTATGCCTTAGTCAAAACTATTGAGATATAGATATAGATATAGATATATATCTATATATGTTGACCAAGACAAGGTCAAGGATATATCCTGGAGTACTTCACCCAAGAATCCCTATAGGAGGTGTTAATCCATTAATTATGACTTCCTTTGTTCTGGTCATTGATTCATTTTTAAATCCTTCTAACATATCCAACCAATATCTCTCTGTCTGGTCCACAAGATATGTGAGAAACATTACTTAATGATTTGCTGGAAGCCAGGTTTATTATGTGTATCATCACCAATCCTATCACAAAAAATCATTTAGTCCAGCAGGATTATTTTTGATCCACTATTGCTATTTCATCAGAACCATTGCTTCCTTTAATAATTGGCTTCTAGAAATTTATCCTGCATCAAAGGCAAATTCGCTAACCTTTTAAATGGAAGATTCTACCTTT
The DNA here is from genome assembly GCF_037893015.1 of Macrotis lagotis. Taxonomy (NCBI): domain Eukaryota; kingdom Metazoa; phylum Chordata; class Mammalia; order Peramelemorphia; family Peramelidae; genus Macrotis; species Macrotis lagotis. The sequence continues at coordinate 89,892,913 of NC_133664.1, read as the reverse complement.
TTTTTAGGAAATTAAGACCATTTTTGCATTTCTCTAATCTCCTGATACCTTTTCATTTCTCTTTGGTTTTTAGAAGATCATAGATTGAGATCATAGACCTCAAAAAAGATCATAACTGAATAAAACAATCAATAAATGCTTTCAGAACTCCAGGTAACAATTTATGCACAACTACCTCATTTAAGGCAGATACTACTGCCTGCTTTTTATCATCTCCTTTATTCATAAATTTAATTTCCTGGTTAATTATTCATTTCTGTATTTAGCCAGCAATTTACCATTATTATGTCATTTGATCATAACAGCCCTGTGGGTTAGGTTATATTATTATCTTTACTTAACAGATGAGGAAACTGAGGCAAAAAGGCTATGTGACTTTCTCAGGACTATACACCTCATCAATGTATATGATCACATTACCTATATCAAGGCCAGATTTACACTCACATTTTCCTGACTTCAGGCCCAATGTTTTATCCATTGTGCCACAATGTCATATGTAAATTAGTAAAAAGTTTTATTTTATCCAAAATTATGAGCCATGGCATGGAGATGTATAGGTTAACCTAGAGAGAAGAGCAAAAAAAATTTAATGCTACCCATTTCTCAAAGGTATTTATATCATAAAAGATATTCCTTTTGAATTAATAAACAATTTGCTCCCAACTTTAGAACTAGTTAATTGTGTTCCAGAAAGGAAGCTGAGAGTTCCTTATTATGATATTCTAGCATTGACCTTGCTGTCTCAGACAGAACATACTCCTTTTGAGTAGCCTTGTACAAGAACTGGAGTAGAGGGAAATAAAAAATATAGGGGTTGGATGGAACTACTTTCTCAGAAATAGAGACTTATTCTAAAATGGTTTTATTCCTGTCTAGGGTGGGAAAATATAACACCCACTCACTCCCATCATATTGTCATCTGTTATCATTAACCCAATGGCTCTGAAAAGTAATTATTTCCCTTTACTTTTTCTCTTGTCCCCAGGGTATCTTAAACAATTGTATTATCCTTAGCATTCATAGCAAGCCTTGACTTAACTGGAATCTAGCATTCCCAACATTATTCTTAAATGCCCCAGCCATTCTTTTGTATTGATCCATTTACCTGACCATGCTTTCATTTTCTCTGTCTTTTTAAAAACCTAAGTTTTTTGTTTCCTGGGTATTCACATTAGTCTCCTTAGAAAGATACTCTCTTTCATCTTCCTTGGAATCATCTCTATTAAAAGAATCTCCTTTTTGACAACATGCCATTCCTCTTGAGTCAACCTCTCATCTAAAATTTGAAACTGAACCATCCCACTTGCCCCTTATCTGAATGTCTCACATAGCGGGGCCAGTGAGCAGGAAGTTATGGATTTGGCTGGGAGGAAGGGATGGGGGTAGGGGGAGTAATCCAGGGCAGAGGAGGCAGATCTGAATTGATAGGAAAACAAGAACATAAAATCAAGACTGCAGAGCACCAGGATTCAAGGGGATGAAGCAAGCAAGTTGTCAGTAAAAGAATTGAGTTTAAGGGTAATTTGAGCAATATTAATAAATGAATTTAGGTAAATGGATCCTCCTATATTATTAAAGAGTGGGACTAAAGACTAGTGCAAATGTTTTGAAAAATAATTGCAATAAGTAATTTGAATGGCAAAAATGATACATACCTTTCAGTCTAACAATTCCATTGCTAGAATTTTATCCTAGAAATGATGATGATGTTTTGTCCGTCATTCTCAAAGAAGACCATTGAGTGAAGGGCTGCTGTGCTAAATCACCAGTCTCACTTTGTCCTCCAGAGCCATCTGAGACCAGTGACCAGACATATGAATCAGAACTGGCGGTGGCCCTGGATGGGGAGGCAATCAGGGATAAGTGATTTGCCCAAGGTTATACAGCTAGTGTCAAGTGTCTGAGGACAGATTCTAACACCTGTCCTCCTGACTCCAAGGCCAGTGCTTTATCTACTGTGCCTCCTAACTGCCCTTATCCAAGATACTTTAAAAAGGGAAAAGGAGCCTCTCTGCACACAGTCATTTTTTTACCTATAACAAAAAATAGAACAGCCTCTTTATATTATAATTGGAGAATATCTGAATAGATTGTTGTATATTAAGTAATAGAACATTATAATGTCATTCATTATAATCTGAAACATTCAAAAATAATGAGTAGGCCTACATTAAGCAAAGTATGATGGACTGAAGCATATTTCTATGTACATTGACTACAACAAAATAAAATAAGTTAGTGTAATTTTAAACCATTCTGATTATTTGTTATTAAATTTATAGTTACATTATTAATTTAAAAAGCCAGAATTTAGGAAGTTAAGGCTTTACTTCACTCATCCTTACTTCCCAAAACTTAGATCTTTTAACTGAAGTAGCTTCTACTTCTCACCCCTACAATGTTTGACATACTTAGGTAATCACAGGTAAAACTCACTAACCTTGCTGAATTTTGATTCCATATCAAATGAAATCCACTTCTCCAGAATTTGTCTGTCTTATATTCCAGGATGCTATGATCACTTCTTCTCAAGGTTCCCAGCATTTTTATTTCAGCAACTAATTCTCCCTTATTGGTTAGAATCAAGATCATATGTCAGTATCTCCTTTTTTTTCTTCTTCCATCTTTTGAATAACAAAAATCAAGGCAAGAAAGGAGATTTTTTTTAGCTTTGATTCTTTAACACAGAGCTCCAAATGATACTTGATAGAGTCTTCTATCACTGCTATGTAATAACTTTAATGTAAGCCTCATGATCTGCTTCTAAATCTCATGATTCATCTCTCCTCCTTCTGGCCAGGTAGTATATAGTATATCTTCAACACAAAGTAACTTCTATTTCTCTCTTCACTGATTCCAAATTTTTTTATTTCCTATTTCTAGCTTATTAATTTACTTGTAGCAGTATGTAAACACACACACACACACACACAAGGGTCCCTTCCAAATTTCAAAATTCTGTGATTCTCTAATACATGCAAAGTGAAATTTATTTATCTGCACTATGATCTCTGGTTATTTGGGGTTTGGATCTAACATTGCATTTAAGAATACAGATATTTGAGAATGGAAATTATTAATATCCCCTCTCCTTGAAAGTTGTCACCTGGGAGTTATTCTCCATTTTAATTTTCCTACTATGTCATTTCTGCTACTCCCCCTCTCTTCAGTTTAAAGGTCTTTTCTTGAACAAATTTCAAGGGACTCAGGAGTAATTTTTGAGATCAGAAGTCTTGCTGACCATGTGACAAAGAAACATCATTATTCACCTCTGATATTCTGAGTACCTTTTGAGCAACTCCAAGTACAGACTTGTCCTTAGGACTCCATGGACCCACAATACAAATAAAACACACAGGGAAAGCTACCCCCTACAAACCACACCTACTGTTCAACCACAGAGTTCTCACCTATCTCTTTTGCTTGGCCTCCTTCCAAAATAGAATGCTTTGCAACTATAGTATAAGATGACAGGCCACCATGATTGTGGTAAAGACAACAGTGCAACTTCTTCCTAACTGTAGAATTATCTGAGAATGAAGTAACTGGTCATCAGGCACCTTGATTGAGAAGATAGCCATCTCTATGCTCTATGAACCATTTCACCTCTTGCCTAAGCTCCCCAAGAAAAGAAACTTATATATGACCACAATGAATTTGGATAATAATAGTAGTTATCATTGATATGGTTCTTTCAAGTCTTACAAAGTGCTTAACACATAGTATGTAGTTTGATCTTGACAACAACTCTGGAAGGTAGGTGATTTTTTTATTGCCATTTCACAGATTAGGAAACTGCAGCTGAGAAAGGTGAAGCAAACTTGCCCATGATCATACAAGTAGTGTTTTAAGAGAATTTAAACTATAGGATTTTAATTTTTATTGTACCCTACTTATTTTAGTTTCTTGTAAACCTAGCATAAATAACCTTATTGGAGTCCAGTTGAGGGGCACAAAGAAAAGTTTACTAACAATCGTTGGGTTAGTTCCAGTGAGCAAATTTCAGCTTTCATTTTTTTATGCTACCTGGAAGATGTCCAGGCCTGAGATGATTGCCACTTCTCCCACGTAGTCCAATTTAGTTCAAATCAAGATAATAATAGTTGTATGTCTGCCCTAAAAGACACATTAAATAAAACATGCAATTAAATATTTCCACTTTCCTGGAACAATTAGCATATAGAAAGCTAGTGATTACCTTGGGCAGCCCCTCTGAAGCAAATGCCTTGCATTTGTAAAGGACTCTCAATCTTGTTATCATTTGCCCAGGTCCTTTCTGCCTCTAAAAGGGGGATGGATCCCAGGAGGCACTCTTGACTGATTGTACCTTCAGCTGATTTTTCTTGAGGGATCCTATATCATTTGCAGTGACTGTTCAATATGTATAAAAAGACCCAATGCATTTCTAATCCCATAATCCTAGTGCTGAAGATCATCAATTACTGGAGGTTATATCATTTGACTACTCATCCCTGACAAGTGGTAGTACAGTCTCTGGTTGAATGCCGGCACTGACCAGATGCTAGCTCATTGCCTTCCAAAAGGCCGGTGCCATTTTCCAGATAGTTCTAATAATAGTTCTTTCTTTGTACTGAATCAAAATCTGACCCCTTTAACTTCAGACAAGTTGGTTTTGGTTCTTGCATCCAAAGCCCTCTTTCACATGGCAGTCCTTCAAATATTTGAAAAGTTATTTCTCCTATTCTTCCTTTCTCCAGCCTGGTCCTCTTAGTTGTTTCTCTGATGCCATTGCTTCAACACTTTTTGCCATCCTTGTTGTCATCATTTAAAGACTACCTAATCATTGTCCATGCTACATGCCCAGAATAGCAATAGTTTGCAAATATATAGCTTTTTGTCAAGCATTTTCTACGTATTATCTTGTTTCATCTTTTTAAAAACCCTGTGAAGTAGGTAATATTATTATCCCCATTTTAATAAATGAGGAAACTGAGGGAGATTGAGAGTAAATTGACTCATCTCAGGTCACAGAGCAAGTTAGTTTCTGAGATAGGATTTGAACTCAGGACTTTTTGACTCCAGGTCCACCAGTATCTAGTGTTCCACCTAGGTGACCAACTGAACAAAATACTCTAAATTAGAGGGTTTTTGACTTTTTGCATGTCTAAACTCCTCTAACACTCCAGGGAAGTCTGTGGACCCCTTCTCATAAGAATTATTTCAAATGCACAAAAAAATAGAATTAAAAAAACCCAGTTATATCAAAATATGGTTTTAAAAAAAACTTCATGGATGCCCCCTTAAGAACTACTGCTCTAAATGTTGTCTAGTCAGGACAGAATGTGCTGGAACTGAGCTAACCACTCCATTTTCATTAATACCTCCCAAGATTGCATGAGTTTATGCTCAACTGAAACACATAATCCTGTCACAAAGGAGCTGCTATAGAGTACCTAAGCATTCATAAGGTGCACCACACTTACCCAAGACACACTTAGGAAAGCAAAACAATATTATATTATCCACAGGTACCCACAGTTAAAGAGCAGTTCTGTTCTTACCTGACTCTTTACCTGTGCCCGCCATTTCGGGTTGCAATACTCTATTTTTTTTTCCTTTTGATCCTCACAATAAACCTGAGAGGTAGGTTCTATTATTTTCCCCATTTTATATTTGAGGAAACTGAGGCACACAGTGGTTAAGTGGCTTGCCCAAAGTGTCAAGCTGGTTTTGAACTCAGATCTCTCTGACTCCAGGCCATTGTGCCACCTAGCTGCTTCCACTTTATTCGTTATAATAATTGCTTAGCATCTTGAATTTTCATTCTCCCCCCACCTTTTGGTTCAATTTTTCAAGGCCATTATTAGTTTCATCACATTTGATTCTTACAGCAAAAATATAAGGTAGGAGGACACATTGTTTTTTTACAGTAGAAGAAGCTAAAGGATGGAGAAGCAAATTGGCTTCTCAAAGGTCACTCTATAACTCAATCAACAAGTTTACAATATAACCATGTCCTGTGTGAGGTACTGGGAATACTGCAAAAGCAGTCCCTGTTCTCAAGGATCTCTGAGTCTAATGGGTGAGATCACACAGACACATATACACACAGACATCCTGACAGACACACACACACGCACGCACACACACACACACACCCTCCCTACAAGAAGACTACAATCAGTGGAAATTTTTCTATAAGAAACAGATATTAACAAATTAGGATACTAGGAAAGTCCTCCTAACAAGCTTGGTCTTTGAGAAGCCGAAGTGACAAAGGAAGAGAATTTCAAGCATCTAAATACAGAAGCAGCAGAGGGATCCATGCTGACCTAGAACTTACTTTTCTTGATGCCTAAGTCTCCTTTACTTGCCACTGGCCCTATCTACAGAGAGGCCACTTGGAATCAAATAGTAATTCTTGTTATATACTTTTTGCCAGTTTACATTATATCTCCCCTGCTAGCTCTCTGTAGGGCTCCGAATGAGGAAGCGAGTTACCTTAGGTCACACAGTTAATAAAGGACTGAACTAGGATTAGTCTCAGGGTCTCTGATTCCCAGTCTAGTATCCTTTTCAGTAGTACATCACTGTACCTTGAGGGTACTCCATGAAAGCAGGGGACATATCTGTGTGGGCTTCCTGCTCGGGTTTACTAAATGAAGTCAAAGGGACTGGAATGGCAAGGAATCAATAATCTGGATTTGGAGGATGCACTAACCAATTCATATCTGAACAAACTCTGACTTTTCCCCTATATCCACCAACCACAAGAAAAGCTTTTGTTGTTGCGCGTTCATGATTTATCTGTCTTCCGCTAATATTTAATGCCATCTCCAACCCCTTCAAAATCCTCCCCAACATCCTAAATGAAATGATGAGAGTTGCGTATTTTATCACTCAAGTGGTTCAAGTCATCTCTCCTTTACACTGCATCAAGAGTCCTGGATTAAAGATTATTATGATTATTTATCTGTTCATTTGCCCTTCTACCAGTGTAGATCAAAAGAAAGAAAAAGAGATAAAATTCCAAACAATGAATGTGGCTAATTCACTGCTGTTTCAGTTAAAAGCTAAGTAGCTCTGGAAAAAAGAGATTCAAACAAGAAAATAAAAATAAGATTTTTGAATTATTGGTGAAGTTCATTTACTCCTCAAGGATTCTGGATCCAGGGTATCTCTCTTCTCCAAGCCTGCATCATCCAATTTCCACCTAGATCATTGCCTACTATCCTGGATAGCCCATAGGTTTTTCTTTTTTTTTTAAGGTTTTTTTTAGGATTTTGCAAGGCAAATGGGGTTAAGTGGCTTGCCCAAGGCCACACAGCTAGGTAATTATTAAATGTCTGAGACCAGATTTGAACCCAGGTACTCCTGACTCCAGGGCCGGTGCTTTATCCACTATGCCACCTAGCCGCCCCTCCCATAGGTTTTTCAAACTCAGTTCATCCAAATCATGTTATAATGGAAAGAATGCTGGTTTTGTTATCAGGAACCTTCTTCTTCTACTGCTACCTATGTAACCTTGGGCAGGCTCTTTGAACCTTAACTTCCTCATCTGCAAAATGATGGGTATGAGACTGCATAATTTTTGATATCCCTTTCAGCTTTAAATCCATAATCCCTTGACTCTCTTCCAAATACTCTCTTCCATTTCCAGCATTCCCCACCTCTGGCTGCTTAGTCAAATTGTTTTTATTCATTAGAAATCTTGACATAGATGGGACCTTGCAATATGGAACACAGCGATTCAAGGAGTCTTAGGATTATTAACATTGAAAGGGGTGATACATGCTAAAATGTGAAGGACTGAAATAAGACTATGCTATGATAAGAGATTTTAACAGAGAAAAATTAGAACATGAATGCTCTGGGAGCTTAAGGTTCAGGGACAGATTGCTATTAGCCAGAGGGAAACATAAGGAAAGTGAGACTTAAGAGCATCTTCCTCAAGTTTGCATGGAATCAGAGAAAGAAGCATAAAACATTAGAACTAAGAGAAGCCTCAAGAGCAACCATATGGTTCAAGCCCATGCAGTTTTTTGACAGAATAGTTGGAGTCACCCCAGATCACACAGGTAATAAATAGAAAAGCTAAGACTAAGAGGCCCTGACTTCCTGACCCGCAGTTCAGGACTATAGCACTCTGGCTCCTGTCTCTAGTACACTGTCAGTGGGAAGGGCAAGATTATATATTTCAAGTCCTAAGAGAGATATTCAGGGAATCCTTGAAGATGGTAGCAAAATGTTGTAAAAGTAGTTTGAATTTGGCATCTATCTCCTAAACTCTGGTAATCAATACTAATTGCTTACTAGACATCATCTCCTGGATGTCTTATGAGCATTTTAACATGGTGTCTCTAAATCATGGTATGTTGGAAAGAATACGGTGGATTTGATATTTGTGACTTCCTGTAGCAAACAAGATTTCATCTGGATTACTGGGTCTGATGCTGACTATCGCTGTGATACTGGGCAAATTATTCACTTCTCTGGACCATATATCCCTCATCCAAACAATGAGGAAATTGGACTAGAAATCCAAGAATCATTCCACCTCTGAATCTCTGATCTGATTGTGTCAACTTTGTTTTCTCTCTCTACAGTTATTTCCTCAGCACAGAGGATGAACCTAGAAGAAGAAACCTGTACAGGTAAGATTTTGAACTTTCATACCTTATATATGAATGCATCGCCTTGAACAGAGAGATATTGTCTGGTTCCATTCCATGTGGTCACTGTCCCCAATAACACATATTATACTTATAGAAGGATAGGAAAAAGAGAGTTCTGCCACTTAAAATCAGGGTCAGTGATTCCAAGATATATTGTTTCTTTCCTCTTTTCAACAAGTAGCTTTTTCTCATTTTCCTAATGATTAGATGTCTTCTAGAAATTTACCCTATTGAATTATGTTGAAATACTGATTTTGTGATTTTGATCATGTTCAAATATTTATTAGTGACACTTTAGGATCGCAGTAGAAAGAACATTAGATTTAGACCCAGGAGAGTTGGTAACTAGTTGCTCTGGTGATTTTTTTAATGACTTTGGGTGAACCACTTAAATCTTAGGGGCTTGTTCAATATAACCTGAGGAACCTTAGAGAGGATCCCCTAGATCCTTATTTTTTTTCAAGTTCTCTGCCTTTGACAAGGTGGTGTCTAAGATTGCTTGCCTGATTTTGTCAATAACTCCCATTCTTTCCTAGGAGAGCTTTTTTTTTTTTTTTTTTTAGGATTTTGCAAGGCAAATGGGGTTAAGTGGCTTGCCCAAGGCCATGCAGCTAGGTAATTATTAAGTGTCTGAGGCTGGATTTGAACTCAGGTACTCCTGACTCTAGGACTTGTACTCTATCCACTTCACCACCTAGCTGCCCCTCTAGGAGAGCTTTTGATTGAGAAATGGGGTTAGTCTTTGGAGCTTGTGGTCCATATTACAGATTTCAAGATTAATGTTGCCATTCTTGTTATGTTTCCTAGATACCAACTGTAGTTGAAATAATAGACCCAGACAATAATTGTCCAGATTTTCTCCGAAGGAAGTTAACAGCACTGTGAAACCACACATCAATCCTCTTTTTTTTTGGGGGGGGGGGGGGGTGGTAAGGCAATAGGGTTTAGTGACTTGCCCAAAGTCACATAACTAGTAAATATCAAGTGTCTGTAGTCAGATTTGAACTCATGTCCTCCTGACTCTAGGGTCGATGTTCTATTCATTGCACCATGTAGTTGACCTCTAAACCACCTAGCTGCCCCCCATATCAGTTTTAATTGGGCAAATATGTTCCCTTAGTAAGAGAATAGAGTTCACTTTCATATGATTGGATATATTCATCTAATAGAAAGATGCAAAGATAATTTTAATACATGAGCCCAGATGATAGTCAATCCATCTCTAAACAATCTATAAATCTAGAACATAAATGTTGGCCTAGGGTGGGCACCAATCAGAACTCTTTTCCATTTTCAAACTTGTCTCATTAATATTCAGCTCTCAGTGCAATGATTTGTACTTTTAAAGTGCAAAATAAATGTTTATAGAAGTAAGTGAAGAAAGGATAGAAGAAAAGAGTCCAGTTTGGTTGAAAAAATTATCTCTTTTAAGAGTAGTAAGAGAAGAGCTTGAAACATTGTTTTAGAGTTAGTGAAAGAGCTTGGATGGCTAACTATGTGGTTTGGCCTTTTTTTCCCTGTAAAACATGGAGTTTTATTGAAGATTTACCTTCTGCTAGATTACCCAGCCTTTGTTCACACTCTGTTCTGCCTTTGTTTTATTAGTGCTGACACTGAAGGCCCCTACAATAGGCAGTGCCTCTCTTGTGATTTGTTCGAGAATTGTACTTACTTCAGTGCATCCTTCAGCCACAACATGGACTACTTCTTGCTGAAGTGTGAAGGTAAGTGCTTGACATGATTTCAAACTTCTTGTGAAATGAAACTCTAGGCAAGTCAAGATCCAGAATTTCTCCCAGGGTGAGCTCTCATACTCAGCCCTGGCAAAGAAGTCCCTACTCTCCATATGGCCCATTGAAAAAATGGCACCAGGGCGAAGGTACTGATTGAATCAAATGTCTAGGGAAATTGCTGAACATCTGTCTATGTGCAGACTTTTAGGTTAACTGTCAAGGCTGCACTCTTGTAAAAATAGTGTTTTGGGGTTTGTTTTTTTTTTTAGTTTTTGCAAGGCGATGGAGTTAAGTGGCTTGCCCAAGATCACACAGCTAGGTAATTATTAAGTGCTTTTAAAAAAGTTTAAAGTGTACTCCAAATATGATTTGTGGGAGCTATAGAATGTTATGAGAAGAAATAGTCTTGTAATAGCAGCTCAGATGCTAAAGTAGAGCATGTAAAATTGGGTACTAAGGCAAGGAGGACAAAGTCAAGTAGGGAGGAGGAGGAGTAAAGCAAGCATGAATGAGTCTATAGCACCTCCTATGCATGTATATGAATACTAGGAATGACATAAAACTACACTATTGGCAGGAGAATGCCATTTATACAACACTTTAGAGTTCACAAATCACTTTACATGTATCATATTATCAGTTTATATATTTGGTAAAATCTCATTAACAGATTACCTTCATGATGGAGTAAACTCTCATTTTTTCATTTTCTACCCTCTATACTTTTTTTGCAGGTCCTTATGCTTTTCTTTGAACAACTTTAATTTCCCCATTTACGTGTAAAAACAATTTTAACATTTGTTGGACTTTTTTAAGTTTTGAGTTCCAAATTCTCTCTCCCTCCTTTTCTCTCCTCCTTCCCTCAGGCAGTAAACAATCTAATGTAGGTCATATATGGAGTAATTTTAATTTTGAAATTAGAACATTCTAAAAGGCAGCAGCTGGCTCTTGGACTCAGGAAGATCTGTGTTCAAATCTAGCCTCAGACATTTATTAGCTATTTGAACACAGATCTTCATTTAGTCTCTGTTTTGTGAAAATCAAATGAGATAATATTTGCAAAAAGTATATACCACAGTGCCTGACAAATAATAGATGAAATTTAAATGATTATTCCATTCCCCCTGAGGGTACCTTATACAAGTTTCATTCTAATCCTTGGTTCTTACTGAAGTAGGTTCAGGGGCAATGGGTTCAAGTAACTGTAAATTGCCAACTTGTCTTAAAGAGACAACCACCTGTAATCTGTTTTGGTTCCTACCCAGATTGTGATACCATCTTTGTCATTACTAACCTTGACCCAATCTCTATGGGTCTCATGTTCCTCATCTAAGTTCCCTTCTAACCTAAACATTCTGTGAGTGATATGCCAAGAAGTCAACTTCCTACACCCTCATTAGGAGGGCTCATGTGATCTGACCCACCCTGTAAGAAAAGAGCAAAATTTAAGATAGAATGGTTGAAAGGGAAGAACGCAGCTGATCCTAGAAGCAGAGGGATTAGGTACAAATCCTGATGCTCATATATTATCTGTATGACCTTGGGCAAGTCACAACCTCCTGAGGCCCCATTTCCTTCATCTGTAAGTTGAAGTAATAGATTAATTAGCCTTTTAAATCCTTTCTGGCTCTATCCACTGTATCACCAGTTCTGGAGTTGGGAGGACCTGAGCTCAAATGTGACCTCAGAAACTTAATAATTACCTAGCTGTGTGCCCATGGGCAAGTCACTTAATCCCATTGCCTTGCAAAAAAAAAAAGAATACTATTATTCATAGACCATAGAATAATGTCTCTCCAATTCTCTTCACACATCTTTTTTTCTCTTTTTCCTCTCTTCTCTCTCTCTCTCACACACTATCTCTTCTATCTCTCTGTTTCTCTTCGCTTTCTCTAACCTTTTTCTTTATCTTCTTTCTCTTACTCTCTGTCACTCTGTGTCTCTCAACGTGCACACTCTATCATTTATTTTGCATATATTTTTATCTATATTCATATGTCATATATGTTGATATATATATAGAGAGAGAGTTGAATAAGACATCAGAGGTCCTCTAGACCAAAACTTTATTTTACATATGAAGAAAATGAGTCCCAAAGAATTTAAATGATTTATGTAGCATCACATACATACATGGTAGATTATCCTTAAATCTCCTCTAGTTCTTGAATTTTATGATAAACCCTTCCTAAAGGTAATCCTGACTATTGCAACAAAAAACCCCTCCTTAATTAGTTCTCTTTTCATTGAGGAGTTTTCCAAATATTTCCATTCAAAGTGCTACATCAGCATAAGGCTTTTTTCTTTTCCAAATCCTGTATCTGTGATCACATTAAGTTTGAGCCTTTTTAACATTTTCCATCAAGCCTACAAATGAAAGCCTTGGTATTCTATTTCTTTGTCTTGGGGCAAAATTAAGCCTAATGGTGAAACAGATAATATGGTAACTTTGTGGAAGATTTGTGAGTCTCCAGCCAAATCCACCACACCGTAGCCCCCCAGCAACTGAACCGAAGATTCCAATTTATATGATTTGTTTCCCTTTCACAGCATCAATTTGGGAACATTAGATCCTTCTCCTCTTGAAACTGTATCCCAGACACGTGATTTATTCCCTTCGTAGCTTGTCAGAAAAACCTCATCAATTCTGTTTCTAAGAAACCTCTGAACACCATCAGAAATGGGAGTAGTTCATGAATCAGAGGCAAGCTGCATCCTTTTTTCAAATGAAGCTCAATTCAAAGCTTCTTTCTTTGGACCCCTGGAGTCATCCTTATGTGTCCTTTGGTGGAAGGTAGGGCACAGTCTGTGTTTCAAAGCTGCAGGCTTCTATCTCCCAGGCTGGTCACACTGCCATTTCTAGGGACAAGGATCGGTGACATCAGATTAGAATCACCAGACTAAAAGATCTCTGCAGTTGCTTCTAGCTCTTAACCTATGATCATCAGTTTAAAAGTGCTCTGAATCCATCCAGGATCGGTTGTAGACTACTAACTCATCCATTCAGAAAAAAACTGTGTTTGAACCCTACCTCAGAGGCGGCTAGGTGGCACAGTGAATAGAGCACCGGCCCTGGAGTCAGGAGTACCTGAGTTCAAATCTGATCTCAGACACTTAATAATTACCTAGCTGTGTGGCCTTGGGCAAGTCACTTAACCCCATTGCCTTATTAAAAAAAGAAAAGAAAAGAAACAAAGAAAGAACCCTACCTCTTGCATTCAACTAACTCTGTGATGCAGGCAAAGAAAGTGAGTCTCACCTTCCTCACTTTCCTAAAATGAGGATAACAACATCGTTGTGAAGCTAAAACGTAATATGCAATAGTCTATATGCTTTTTGACCAGTTATTCTTATTCTTATTCTTATTACCATTATTATCATCTCAAACTAGAATCTCAATCTACCCATTGTCATTCCTGTCATTGTCAATAACCCCTGTGATCACAGTAACCAACACATTCATCATCCTCACAACCTGGAGTAGAAAAATGGAAAAGATACTGGTTTTAGAAGCAAGAGAAGTGGGTTCCAATCCTAGTTCTCTTACTTCCTCTGTAACTGGGTAATGATGAGCAAATCATTTGATATTTCTAAGCTTGCTTTCTCTTCTACAAATATTTTAAGTTGCACTTGCCCAATACACTTCTCAGGTCTTTCCAGAAAAGCTCTTAAAAGGATTATCACATCACCACCATCACTATTGTTATCTTCTAAAACTTGTTATTATGTTCTATGTTTTTTTTAATCTTCTGGCAGAAAAGAGTTCCTGCTTGCAGGATGTGGGGTTTTCCTACTGACCCTTGAATTCTACATCTAGTCTCATAATGCCATTTTCCCTCAAAGTAGGTGTAGCTGCCAATAGGTTAAGTCTTTGTCTGGGTACCTAGTTTATGTCTAAGACAAGATCCATGGACAAATCAGAGAAGTTGGAGAAAATAGCCCTTTGATAAGTTTGAATTCTGAAAATAATACATGGGAATCAGTTCAATACAAAACTTTATTGCAAACAATGGAGAAGAGAGACAAGGAGAGAGAGAGAGAGAGAGAGAGCATGAGCACCTGATATGCAACTCAGGCATTCACACTAACATAGACTGTAATGCAGACAAGGACAGCACTTTATTGGAGAACAGTCCATTCAACAGGAAGGGGGGTGTCATTGGGAATTTGTGATTCCCCCTGAAGAGGGGACTCCAAAATGCCCCTATGAGAGCACAGTTCTTATATTCTGATTTGGGGTGACCTCCTTTAGACTTGACAATTTGTAGATCAAGGCTCAGGGTCAAATGTTATTTGGGGGGGTTATATTATAAGGAGAAAAATAAGCTGGTGGTAGACTAAATTTGGGAGACAAACCTATATGAACCTTTGAAAAATAATATTGTCAGTATTTTTCCATGAATGTGTTCTATAATATTAATCCTGTATAGAGGAGGCCATCAAACATAATCTTTGAATGATAGTTTCAATGTATAAATAAGCTACAGCCTCCCTTAAGGGGAGAGTTATGATGGTCTCAAGACCACCAGGCCAAATTTTATAATAGTCTGACACTCCCTTTAGACAGAAGATTGCTGCCATCAGATTCCTTCCAAAGTGACCCCAAGGTGTGGATAAAGTAAGACGAGGTCTGAACTAGGAATCTGGTGACCTAGATTCCAGTTGCCAAAAAAAAAAAAGGATACAATTTGGTGACTTAGGACATATTACTCTTAACCACATTTTTGTCATCTATATATGGTTACTAGCATCTAGCACCAGAAGGTACTCTAAGGGTCAACGTGTTTATTCTTCTATGACAGAAGTTCAGAGTAGCTAAGCCAAGATTGCTTTAACTCTGCCCCTGCTTGAACAGCCCCAAATTCTAAGGTTATTGCTAATCTTTCTTGCCATCTCTTTTTTTTAATTGATTTTTTTTTTTGGTAAGGCAATGGAATTAAGTGACTTGCCCAAGGTCACATAGCTAGGTAATTATTAAGTGTTTGAAGTCAAATTTGAACTTGGATCCTCCTGACTCCAGAGCCAGTGCTCTATCCCCTTCACTACCTAGCTGCCCCTTTCTTGCCATTTCTTGCTTGCTATTTCCATTTGTCCCCTCTGTATTTCTACCACCCCAAATTGCCTAACCCAAGAAGCAACATTAACATGGGCAGGTTATTATCCAAACACTAGTGCTGCGCATCATAAACTTGGTTATATTCAATCTTGATTTTAATTCTTTCAGCAAAAAACCAAAAATAATAACGAAAACTATCAGTATGTCTGCCGGTTAGTATTGTTTGTTTCATGTGACTATGTCACAGAGAACAGGTTTCTGGTTGTGAGCGTCCCTAAGAAGGTAGGTGCCGTAAATACACACAACCACCTGTGAGAAGCTCATTTGCTACTTAAGGGCCGGGTCAAACATAGGGGAAGATTCTTTTTTCATTCCCATTTTTCCTCCTTTCTTTACTTTGAAAGCATTCTCCATTTCTTTGGTCTTTTGTATCACCCTGAGAAAACCACCAGAACTCATCCCAAAAGCCTTAATTGAAGATGTCATACAAGGGGAACATTAAGATTTGGGGCTAACAGGCTTGTTGCATATATTGTTCAGTCATTTTTCAGTCAACTCTCTGTGATCCTATTTGGAGTTTTCTTGGAGAAAATACTGGAGTGGTTTACCATTTCCTTCCTCAGCTCATTTTACAGATGATAAAATTGAGGGAAAACAGGGTGAAGTGACTTGCCCAGGGTGACACAGCTAGTGAGTATCTGTGGTAAGATTTGAAGTCTTGAAGATGAATCTTCCTTACTCCACTGACTACTGTAGTTGCCCTTGCTGATTTGTATTGTTGTGCATACAATGAAATATTTGCACTAGATTTCTAAGGTTCGTTCTAGCTCTGATATTCTATGCTTCTACAATTCTAAACAATCAGTTTCTTGGATTATAAGATCTATATAAACATAAATGATCTCTTAAATATCTTCACATCTCCTCCAGTACATAGTGTTTTGCATACAGTAGACTATAAATAATTGTTAAGTGAGTGAATGAATGAAACCAGATACCACTACAAACTATTCTATGGTTCTTTGCTTGAAATAACTCATTTTAATCCTCTTTCTAAGGAATAGGTTTTTTTTGTGAGATTTTGTATCTTCGGTTTCTATATAAATCTTGTTCTAGGAAAATCAGATCAGGGGATAGCCTCAGTGGCAGGAAAAAAATAACATATATATCCTCACTGGAATTAAATATCATTGATTTAGTCCAGCAAAGAGAAAGTTAATTCCCTCAAGCAGGGCTTAATCTACAAAAAAAGAGATGAATAATTTGGTTTGGTCAGCCTTCAGCCCTCTGGATATAACTTACACTGAGTTTCTAAAGCATTAACCTGAACTGCCCATTTTTATTGGGCATCTTGGTATTATTAAGCTTATATTTGTCCAAGGGAATATCTAAAGCTGTGTTTGCAGCCCCTCTGAGTATTGCTGAGTATGGAAGTCTGTTAAATATTTCAGACACATTTATCACTGTGGGGTGATGTGAACCATGAATGAAGTGAGTTTGAGGATGGAATCTGTTTTTGTCTAAAGGTATTTTTGGTAGCAAATCTATATTATCCATGGAAGTTAAAACATATACTTCAGAAAGCAGATTTCAATAAGCCTGGAAACTATTAACAAAGGATCCCAGGCTACAAGCGAAGTTAATTGTCAAATAAACTACTCCAGTAGGAAAGTGGCTCCTTTTTTCTCCCTGTTCCTCCCAGTTCAGGGACTAATTGAATGGAAGTAGTTCCTATCCATCCATCAATGTATAATTATTTATTAAATATATTATTTATTGAGTATTAAGTTGAAGAAAATGTTCTGGGTGCTAGGGACATCAGTATTTTTCTTAGAGATTATACACCCACTTCCAAGTCATGTTTTGTCCTTTGGTTTTCAATTCGGTTCAATAAATAAAATGAACTTTAATATATACTAATGTCTTCCATCCATGCCTTCTTTTCCATTTCCACTGCCACCAATCTAATTCAGGTTCTTATTGTAACTCAAGAAATAACCTCTAAGTGGTTTCCTCAACTTCAGTCTTTCTGCTGAGGTAATTCCTTTCACACAATACTGCCAGATGAATGTTCCCACAGCACAGCTCTGCTTGCTTTCACTCCAATGATAAATAAAGTTGAAGCCCTTTATCTTGACATTTAAGACCCTCTACAGTCTAGCCCTAGACTATCTTTTCACACTTATCTTCCCTCTCCTCCTCCATGTTTACCCTGGGTTCCAGCCAAGCCTAAATGTTTATACTTCTTTCCCATTCTGCCCAAAAGTCATCCTCTTCACATAGAATGCACCAACTCTCTCCCCTCATCTCTACCTGCTAACCCTATGCATTTTCAAGATTTAAGTTAAATATCACCTTCTTCATGAAGCCATTTCCATCTTTCCCCCTCCCCAACCAAAAGAGTTATGTTTGTGCCTTTATGAGAATACTTAGCATCTATTCCCTTCTCTTATGATTATGATTATTTCCATGTTTCTCTTATCTCACCTACTAAGTTGTAAGCTCCTTGAGAGCAGGAAACTTTTCCAGTGAGCATCACACTTTTTTAGGTACCCTGTAAGCATTAAAGACAACTGAGGGACATAGAGTATGAGACTTAAGGCAGGAAGACCAGGGGTCAAATCATGCTCAGATGCCTTATTAGCTTGGAAAACTTGAGTAAGTCCTTTAATCTTTCTCAGTCTTGCTTTCCTCATCTGTAAAATGGGAAAAATTATAACACCTACCTCCAGAGTTGGTATGAGGCTCAAATGCCCCACCTCTCAGTAGTTTTGCAGACAATTAACAATGAAGTAGCTATTAAGTATTTGCTATGTTTAAGACACCCTGGGAAATTTTTACAAAGCAGAAAATAGGGACCTGTGGGGTGGCTAGATGGCATAGTGGATAGAGCACCCATCCTGTAGTCAGGAGTACCTGAGCTCAAATCTGGCCTCAGACACTTAATAATTACCTAGCTATGTGGCCTTGGACAAGCCATTGCCTTGCAAAAAAAAAAAAAGAAAGAAAATAGAGACCCGTACCCTCAGAGACTTTATAAATCATGATCAATAAATGATCACTTTTAGTACTCATAAGGTTACAGAAGTGGTATAATGGATAGAGCAACAACTCTGTAGTCAGGAGGATCTGAGTTCAAATGTGGCCTCAGACTCTTGACTCTTACTAAATGTTGACCTTGGACAAGTCACTTAATCCTGATTGCCTAGCATCTAGGATCCTCTCTAGTCATCCTGATCCATATCTGGTCACTGGATCTAGACAGCTCTGGAGGAGAAAGTGAAGTGACAGCACAGCACCCCCTCACTCAAATCCAATTCACATGCTTGTCATGACATCACCTCCTATGTGTCATGAAATGAAACACAAACATCATCAAAAGATTATACTTTGGAGCCAGTGAAGACCAGCCCTGAAGCAATCAGCTAATTCTGTAAGGGGTTTTTTTCTTCAACATTCAGTAGTTAATTTAGCTGCCATTTTTAGTGCACTTTAAAAGGCATCCATCAGGAAGAAGGCTTAAAATATGCATTAAAAGATGCTTTGTTGTCATTCCTCATGTGTAATCTACAAGTATAAGAAATTTTGACACCAAAATATTATAAATGAGGGAGGGGAAAAAATTGAGGAAAATTATTTCCAGTGTGCTTACTAACAACCCACATGGGTAAGAGGGGTGGATAGACTTAGATCATATCATAGTTATTTGTGGACACATCTTATCTCATTTACCATCTTAAGAACAAGAGTTGCATCTTGTTCTTTTAAATTCCATCTTGTATAGAAATTTTATAAAAAGAGATTTCAACACTCCTCTTCCCAAGTCAGAGGCACAATAGTGACTGTTTTTGAAAAGGAGATGACGCTAGATGGGCTCAGGATGTACAGTGAGTCACATTTTTTTAATATGGCTAATGAGGGAATTTGTTTGCTTGAATACGTCTAATTGTTACAAGGAATTTGTTTTCGTTTTTTTCCCTAATGGGTGGGAGGAGGAGGGAGAATGAAAATTAATTTCTGTTCTTTTAAAAAATAAAATTTAAATTAAAATAAAAAAAAACAACAGATTCAGGCTTGGAATCAGAAAGCACAGGTATGAAGGCTAGCTTTTCCAGATTGACTTGGAGGTACAATGGACAAGGCATTGGTTGTAGACTCAGAAGACCAGGATTCAAATGATGCCTCACATGATTATTACCTCTGTGACAGATGACAGACATGATATCATTTGCCCTCCAGAGACCTCCGTTACCTGATTTGCAAAGTGAGACAACTGGACTAAATGCCTAACTAGATGCCAGATTGCTTGTCTAGGGTCTCTTCCATCTCTAAATCTCTGATGGTATAAGTATGCCTGGGAGAGTGACCTTAGTCAACTACTTGAGCCTTTATTTCTTCAACTGTAAAATAACAGTTGGACTAGCAAATCTCTAAAGCTCCTTGTAGCTATCACATTCTTTACTTCTTTTCTTCCAGTTCTACCTTCTTGGGAAAATTAGGATAGAGTGCTGAAGCTGGAATAAGGAAGACTCATCTTCCTGAGTTCAAATCTGGGTAACCCTGGGCATATCATTTAACCCTGTTTGTCTCAGTTGCCCTATCTGTAAAAAATGAGCTGGAGAAGAAAATGGCAAACTCCTCTGGTATCTTTGCCAAGAAAAACCCAAATGGGGTTACAAAGAGTTGGACATGTAATAAATAATAATAACCAATGTCTATTGTTGGTAGTACTCAGTGATGGTTAACTTCTCTTGACCATTCCGTCCTTGAAACATTGCTTGATCCTGAATCATCAAAAGAATATTTCAGTTGGGTGTTAGGATACTTTATTGTTTTCTTGTTCTCTGAAAACTGGTCATCTCTACGTGGTAGAAATGGTAATTCTCTCTTAATAAGAATTGTCAATTAACCGGAATATTTTCTCCAACTTTTTTTTAATAAATAGGATTTAACTGAAATGGTCCAGTCTAATCACTGCTTAGGTAGAACTGGAATTTAACTGGCTGCAATTTACTTTGATGCTAAGATTTTATGAGTTCTCTTTTTACTTCTAAGGACAGAGAATTCAAAATTCATTTAATTTTTTTTTTGCTCCTTCAGCATGTATTATTGGGAGCATTAGTAGTTAGGGAGAATATTGCTGTCAGTAGGCAACTGTAGAACATAATATCAATGTACGAACATGTACTGCTACCATATGTTGGTCAACAGCTAACTATAATTTCATTTCTTCGACCTCCATTGGGAGACAGTAAGTAGGTGAGTTTTTGGAGAAGGGAAGTTATCATATTACCTAGAACAGCTGAGATGCGATTAATGGGTCGCAAAGAATTCTAAATTCACTGGCTTGCAAACATTTTTCCATTTTAGTTCTCCAGAGAAACAGCTAATGGCCATCATCCACTTATGGATGCCAACGTAGCAGCGGCATCAAACAAATATGCCCTTACACTTAGTTGCAAGCACATTCCCCTCATCTTTCTTTCTAAGATGCTAATAGCAACAAAAGGGAATTTCTTTCTTGCTTCTACCCTGCCCTCCCTACCTGCTATCTGTAGAAACAGAATGACCTACAGTTAGGTAACCTGAGCGGCAAAGAAAGAGAGAGAGAGGAAAAGAGTGTGGCCAATCCCTAAATACTTGAAATATCCTTTCTGTTGTTATTATGATAATAATCAATATTACTGTTTGCTTTTCTTTGTATCCCTGGTAATTTGCACAGGGTTCAGTGAAGCATAGGGACATGATTTGACTGTATCTGTTTTCTTTCTTTTTTAAAAAAATTATTTTTATTCTTAACTTATGGGAAAAAATAAGCATTTCCATAATGCAGTACAATAAAAGATGATTGCATAAGACACTGTAAATCTGTTAGGCACAACTCACTATTCTTTCAAAAATACCGAATTATCACATACATTTTTTACATCATTTTCCAAAGAATTAAAATTCATTAAAACATACTTCCCATTAAAGGAATATTGATGATAATTTAATTTTCTGTTGGTGATGATGTTTGTCCTTTGTTCTCAAAGAAGTCCATGATATTAAGGAGGTGATGTCATTGCAAGCAGATGAATTAGATATGAGTGAGGGGGCGCTATGCTAAGTCACCTGCTTCACTTTATCCTCCAGAGTCATCTGGGTGCAGTGGCCAGACATGGATTAGGACAACTGGAGAGGGCCCTGGATGTGAGGCAAAGTTAGTGACTTATCCAAGGTCACACATCTAGTAAGAGGCTGAATTTGAACTCAGGGCTGGAGCTCAACCCATTGCGTCATTTAGCTGCTCTGATAATCCAAAAACCTAATAAGAAATCAGGAAAGAGTTTCTATGGAAGGTAGTACTAAGTTTGAACTTGTGATGACCAGTTTCACAGGAACATAGATTGTCTGAGAGATATGATATGAAGCAGGTTTTATCCAGACTGAGAAAGATTTTAAATAACAGAGAAGTTTGTGTTACTTTTATGATAATATATAACTTCATCTGTCTGGCACTTAAAGTTGTACTCAGTCTTTTTCCTACCTCTCTTTCCAGACTGATCTCACAATACATCCCTCAGGCAATCCATGTTCCTGCCAAATTGACTTATTTGCAATTTCCCAGTCAGGACATCCAATTTCCTGAGTCTGTACCTTCATACAAATTGTCTTCCACATCTGAACTGTGTTCCTTTTTTCATTTCTGCCTGTTGGAATTGTTAGTTCCTTCCATGACTCAGCTTCCATGCTGCCTCCTACACATTTAAATCCTGGACTGATAGCCCTAATTATTGCCCTTCTCTCAGATAGGTAGCTAGGTAGGTAGATGGATAGATGGATGGATGGATGGATGGATGGATGGATGGATGGATGGATGGATGGATGGATGGATGGACTGTTCTATGTTTATGATGAGATAACATATATAAAGCATCTCAAAAATGCTTTAAAAAATCACTATAGAAATACTAGCTATGATCCCCCTCCCCCCCAATTCTCCAGTAAAATGATAACTTCTTGAGGGCAGGGTCAATTTGATTTTTATGTTGTGTTCCCTTTTGACTTACTAGAGTGCCTTGTAGACATTTAAATATGTAATAGTAGGCCTTTAAAAAGTGCTTATGCAACTAGGTGGATAGAGCACTGGATCTAGAATCAGGAAACCTGTGTTCAAATCCAGTCTCAGACACTGTCTAAGCAATCCATTTAACTACTGCCCACCTCAGTTTCCTTAATTAAATGGGCATAAAGTTAGCAACTACCTCCTTGTGTTGTGAGAATCAAATGAGATATTTGTAAAGTGCTTTATACTTGAATACACTTTTAAAGAATGAGCTTCATGAGTTCATTGTAGCAGAAGATGTACCATCACCTAATAGTCAACCTTCTAGTAGCAAACCTCTCTCAACCTCACCAGGATGAATAGGAGATGGCAGAAAGCTTTCCACTAGACCTATGCTGAAATCCTTTCCAGATTGGTAGAATCTCATAGAAAAGTGTTTGAGTTCACTAGCCTTTGGGATCCCAAAATAACTTCTACACTTGAGGTAACCAAATTGGGCCTTCTTGAAAGGAAATTTTAGCCCTCCACATACAAGCCCATATCCATATAAAAATGAGGAGAGACATCTGGCTAAATGTTAGGTCTACTTCCAGATTTCATTTTTTTGCCCCCAAAAGGAGACGTTTGGCAGGTATTATTAGATACCATCTGGATAATATGAAGCCCTCAATGATAATGAAGCATGTTAAACATTCAAAAGGCTTCGTTCTCTGTAGTGGTTATCCATCACAAAGTCTGTGTGATTGCCAAAGAGGATATGAAATCATGAGCATATCTTGCCTCCTAACTAAAGATATCATTTGTTCAGAATAGACTTTAAGGTATGTTACAACTTAAAGCTAGCTATTAAAAATATGTATCTCCATATGCTAATAAATAAAGATTGGACCAGCTAAAATCATGAAGAAATTATAAAGAGGATTGCCTTTTTTCTTTCTCTTTTCTTGGCAGGTTTTTTGGTTGTTCAGTCATTTCAGTCATGTCCAACTCTTTGTGAACCCATTTAGGGTTGTCTTGGAAAAAATACTGGAGTGTTTTGCTATTTTCTTCTCCAACCCATTTTACAGATGAACTCTCTTGGCAAGTTTGAATGTAAAAAGACAGAAGGACTAGTTTGAGTCTCAGCTCTCTTACTTATTGATTTGTGTGACCTTAGATAAATCGTTCTACTTCATTCAGCATAGAGCTTCTCTTCCTTTTTTTTCTATAATGAGGATGATGCTACTTGCTCTATTTCCTTTCACATGTAGCTGTGCAGCTAAGCGATATGGCAGGTAAAATCCTGAACCTGGAGTCAGGAAGATCTAAGTTTAAATCTGATATCAGATATACCCTAGTTGTGTGACCTCAGCTAAGTCACTTAACTGCTTGCTGACTCACTTCCCTCATTTGTAAAATGGAGAAAAAAATAGCATCTGTCTCTCAGAGTTATTGTAAAGATAAAATGAGATATTTATAAAGTGCTTTGCAAATCTTAAAGCATTATATAAATGACAGCCATTATAAGATGTAAAGATCCATTGAGAACATAGAAATAAATTTCTTTGTAAATATAAAACCATGTTTAAATGGAAACTATCATTAGCAAATTTCTAGAAGATATGTGTTAACTGAAGTGTTCTGAATACTAGCTGTGTCAGTGATTTGCATATACACTTTAAGAATCAATATAGGCATTTGTAATGAAAATGACATCGTATTACAGTACATAACTTCAAAGATCTGATATTTAAAATGTTCACCATCTGTTTTTATCCATTTATAAGAATGGAATACTTCATGCTCTCTTGTCCAGATGCATATCTATTCAATGAAATAGAATCTATTATGTGCAGAGTACCAGGGAAAAGGTACTCAAAGTTTTGATAAGATGCTCTGGTCCCTGCCTATATAGAACTGTTATATCCTTCTAATAGGATTATGTGATCCACACACAGAAAATTATAGTAATGCTTGTTGAACATCAATTAATATGTGCTAATCATTTATTAATTATTATGTGAAGCTTGAAGAGGAAGGTTCTTATTAATATTGGATATGGTGGCTTTTGGATTAGATATTAAAGGAATTTAGGAGGTGAAGGAAGTGAGGAAGAATATTCCAGGCAAAGAAAAAGTTTAGAGGCTTGAAAACTCAGTGTTTAAGATCCATAAAGCAGTCAGTCTCATCTGACCAGATCATAGAATATGTAATGGAAAGTACCTTGAGACAAGATTGGAAAACTGGAGCTATAGCAAAATGTTTAGAGTTCTGAATAACAGGCAAAAGAATTGGGGCTTTAATCTGTAAGCAATAGAAGCCCCGTGACCTTTTTTGAGGAAAGGAGTAGCATTCTTCAGAGACAATATCCCATAGTAGGTGGTCTGCTAGACTTGAGTTCAGAAACCTGTCCATAATAACTATCACCTTTGTGACCATGAGTAAGTCACATTGTTGGCATCATCATTTTGGATCTCAATTTTTACATCCGTAATGGGGCTAATTATATCTGTGGCATCTATTTCATAGCATTTTTAAGGCTCAGTGAGATAATGGATTTTCCAAATTTTGAGTACTTTATAAGTATCAACTCATTAAACAAAGGTCAATAATTACTACAATCTCTTTTCCTTTTTATCCCTAACTCCTTACACTTTTGGAGAGTCTAGACATGTGGCTTTCTTCAGTGTAGGCAATTCCCAATGAAGAACCTGCCTCCACCAAAGCACAATAGTAGCTTTTCTATATCTTCTATGCATCTGAGAATCTTACAGAGTTGTGTGGATATTGAGAAGTTAAATGACTTGCCCATGATCACACAGCCAAAGGCTGGACCTAACTGAATTCAAGGCCATCCTCTAAGGCTAAGTGATTCTCCAAGTGTGGTCTGGGGACCTCTGAGGATCCCAAAGATCTTTCCAGGGTGTCTGTGAGGCCAAAAGCCTTTCCATAATGATGTGAAGACAAGCTAATTAATATAATCCACATAAATAAAATCTCTTTGGGAGGTCCTCAATTTTTAAGAGTATAAAGAAGTTCTAAGAACAAAAAGTTTGAGATTTCCATACCAAGGAGAGATTGATATAGTTCGATATAGTCAAATATAGTTTCATAGAAGAAATGCAGCTTGAACTGATCATGAACAATGAATAGTTTTCATGAACATCAACTTGCAACATCCCTAAGAATGAGTTTAAAAAACAAACATCATCACTTTTATACTACAAATGGAGAAATGGGGGCAGAAAGGGAACGAACTATTCAATATCACACAGAAAGTCAGAGTACTAAGACCAGTCTTTTCCCATTAGGTAATTCCTGCGTTTAGCTTGTGAATGATGCTTCCTCAAATAAAAATCAAGAGAGATTGAGGTTTCTTCTAAACTTGCTTTAGCCATTTCCTGGTCAAACCCCTGTTGTGCTCCCTACTTCCCTTTACTTTATCCCCCACTGCCTAAATCCTTCATTGTCTTGTATTTTACTGAAAACCATATTAAACTGTATCATTCAGTTTTGGGGGGTTATTTGTTTTTTATCCTTGTCTTTGCTTAGGAAGTATTAGGTAGAAAGTATCTCCCTTCTCCAGGGAGTATACCTGTTTTTATTTCACGATTGGGTTGTTGTGGAAAAGCTCCACGTCTAAAAGAATCCTTGACAGTCATCACATTTTAGAGCTAGGAGTAACCACAATGGTCATCCCATAATGCAACCTGACCAAAAAAGAAATGTCCCCTGTAGCATATCTGAAAATGTCCCATCAGGTTTTCCATGAAGAACTGTAAGGGGAGGGAACTCCTTCAGCTTTGGAACAACTCTCATTTTTAGGAAGGTTTTACCAAGCATTAATCAATATTGCCTACTTACAACTTCAAACAGAATATTTCCAATCCCTCTTCCACATAACAGCACTTCAAACATTTGAAGATACCCATCATGTCCTTGAATATTATTCTCTTTTCCAGGCTAAACATTCCAAGTTTCTCCAACTGAAACTCTCAATCATGCCAACTCAAGGTCCTTTAACATTCTGGTTGCCCTCCTGAAAATGCTTTCTAATTTATCAATATCCTTCTTAAACTGTGGCATTCATACTCAATACATTGGTCCAGATGCAGGTCTGAAGCAGGGCAGAGTATGTAAGGGCCATAATCCATGAATTCATGAAGGTTTTGCCCATTTTAATGTAGTCCAAATTATCTTTTTTTTGTGTTTTTTTTTTGTTTTTGCAAGGCAATGAAGTTAAGTGACTTACCCAAGGTCACACTGCTAGGTAATTATGAAGTGTCTGAGGCCTGATTTGAACTCAGGTACTCCTGACTCTAGGGTTGGTGCTCTATCCACTGCACCACCTAGCTGCCTCAACCCAAAATCATCTTAGCATTTTTGGCTACCATGTTACATTCTTGGTTCATACTGAATGTGCAATCTGCTAGGGGATACCCTATCTTTTATTGTTCCAGATAAACTGTTGTCCAATCATGCCATCCCTATCCTGGTTTTATGAAATTGATTTCATTGAACCCAAGGGCAATTTCTGGTTTTCAAGCAAATCTTTGGTATAACATTTAGCCTTAGTTTTTTTTTTTTTAACATAAGTTGAAACTATCAAAGTTGGAGGTCTATATAGAACAGATAACTGTCAAAAAGCCACACTTTACCTTTGAGTGTCCAGTGGACCAAATGGACACAGTTTGGAAGATTTTTCAACTACCTCTCCCCCCAAAAAACCATAGAAAACAAAACCAGCCCTGAACAATCTTCTGATTATTCAATAGCAAATAGAAGACATTTTGACATTTCATCATGCATGTTATCACTGTACTTCAACAAAGATGTTTTTTTCCTTTTTAACATAGTGCAATATCAAGCCAGGCTCCTGCTTTCCTTTTCTCTGGGAGTTAGAAAGATGATTTCTATGGCAAGCTCTTGAAGCATTTTCAAAAAGCTTTGCCAGAAAAAGCTTCCAAATGCCCCATTGAGGAAGCAAAAGAACTTTGAAAACAGCAGGAATGTATGATTCAGCACTCTGGCAGTTAACTTAAACTGCCTTAAACTTCAAAAGCAATTCAAAGATTTTTTCCACATTCTACAAGAACAAGAACAATATTCCTATGATGTATCCTTAGTCTCACTGGGGATGCAACTAGCTTTTTCTTTAAAAGACTGCATTATCTAATGTTCACTTCTAACTTTGATGCGTCTGGTATATTTTTGCCAACAACTTTTAAATGGTGATCTCTTTTCTTCTGGCTATGTCATGTCAGACTGCCCTGTGGTTAATAACCATACTCTGTCTATCTAATTAGATGTAGTTTGCAGCTCAGCATAAGTCTAAGGAAAAAATCTTTATTAATTTTTCAAAAATATTTATTGAATGCCTACTATGTTTAGAGATGCACAAAAGACACAAAACCTCTTCAATCTTACAGATCGTTTGGGGGAAAGAGTTATGCAATTAAATGACAATTGATTAATTTTTGTAAGAGCTCCATGAAAGGAAAGATTATTATGGACTAGAGTAGAGAGGGAAGGAATTCTGGATGAACCTTGAGTTATTCCCAAAAATATGGATGAATAGTATGGAAGTGAGTTTCCAGTCAAGGAGATTAGCATGTATAAAAAAAACTTTGATTTGGAACAGTGATGATACCCACTTGACTTAAGGATTTATGTTGGGAATAGTAGATAGTAGATGATATGGTTGAATTGATAGCGTGGGCCCTTATGGACTACATTTTTACTGAATTTTGATATTTAGTTTTTTTCTATTCACTTATTTTGTAAATTCTAAAAAGCTGATAATAGGATCATTATTGACTTGTATCATCAATAATATCACTTACATTGCAAACTCCAAAAATCTGATCAAAACTTCATCACTGTTATTATTATTATTCCTTGAATTAATTGTAACCATAAGGAAACCCCAGTTATTCCTCATTTACTAGATTGATGTGATGATAGTGAATCCCATTGCACAACAGATTATGTAAACTTAGATTTCCATATAAATTACTTTAATTGAGGATTCCCCCCCTCTCAGAAATCTTATATTAATCCTTTCATTTGTCAAATAAAAGGATTAAGAAAAGAGGTGACCCAAGATTCTCTTATCATTTCAAAATTAAAGACTGCCAGAAAGTAGCATGTTATAATGCAAAAAGTATTGGACTTTGGCCTTAGCAAACAGGGGTTCTGATCCTGACTTAGCCACTTATTAGATATGTGACCTCAGGAAAAAATTGTTTCACATTTCTGGGCTTCCATTTTCCTCATCTGAAAACTGAAAAGGGCTGGATCTGATTTCTAAGACCCTTCCAGTTCAGTATGCTGTGGAGTCTTTCAGCCCCAACAGTATGATTTTAAGAAATCAGTGCTTCTAGGTGGCAGACAATTGAATTTTCATGGCATCTCCAGCCTTTAACACAGTATCTGGCACACTGTGGGTAATAATCATTGCTAGTTGATTTGTCATCATGACTCTGGTAGATTTAACAGAGTAGAGTATCATTTTCATTAAGAAATTAAAGCTGGGGGTGGCTAGGTGGCACAGTGGATAAAGCACCGGCCCTGGAGTCAAGAGTACCTGGGTTCAAATCTGGTCTCAGATACTTAAGAATTACCTAGCTGTGTGGCCTTGGGCAAGCCACTTAACCCCTGCAAAAAAAAAAAAAACCTAAAAAGAAAAAAAAAGAAATTAAAGCCTGTGTGGTCTTCTTGTTCTAAGTAACAATAAAGACAGGGAGTGAGGTGGAAAGAGAAAATAAATGCTACAGAATACTAACAAGTTGTAGCAGGAAGACTTGGATGAACAGTTTGTACCAGAGGTACAATATTCCTCACTGTGGCAACTATTTTTACAATGGTTATATAGAAATCACAAAGAAGTTGGGAAGTTTCCCATCTTGATGAGTTGCTAGACTGGGTTGCCACAGGCAGCTGGCCTTTGTTTGCTCTCATTCTCCCCTAGAAAATGCCAAGAAATGCATATTACCTTATTCCCGTGTAAGAAATACTTTTGGAACATCTTTAGTAAAAATCATTAGGTCAAAGTCAATGGATGCAAGTAGGTCAAAAATTAAGAAACAAAAGCAAAGCTATTTGCTGATGTATCTTCCTTAGAAATTTCATCCTCCCCAGCCAGGGCACATTTAAACTTAGTGATACACTGGACACAAGAGGGCACTCCAACACCTCCTAATTCATTTAGGGGACCTTTGCACACTCATTAGGCTGCAGCAAAGACAAGGTGGAACTCTCACTAGCCAATCTTTTCAACCAAAAGTAAATGGTTTAAATGATTTAGAACCTTTGGGACCAGAATTGATAACCTGCTCAAGGGCAGGCCAAAAATATTTATTAAGCACCTTCTCTTTGTCCAACATTGTGATAAGAATTGGAGGGGTCAGGTGAGTAGAGGACAGATACAGGATGGGAAATGAGGAAGAACAATTCTAGACTAAGCTACTAACCTTACCAAAAAAAAAAAAAAAGGTTACAGCCTAAGTAGGAATAAGTCTAAGTCCCATAAGGGAGATTTAGAATCAAAAAA
Organism: Macrotis lagotis; assembly: GCF_037893015.1. NCBI lineage: Eukaryota > Metazoa > Chordata > Mammalia > Peramelemorphia > Peramelidae > Macrotis > Macrotis lagotis. Next base: position 89,862,906 of record NC_133664.1, on the reverse strand, counting down.
TTAAGTAGATTGGTGATATGGAGAGAACAATGAGTAATTAGAAAATGATCAAAGACAGTACAGAATCAAGTACAAGGCTGAAAGGATACAACAAATCTGATAAGGATACAAAAAATTAATAATAATAATAATAATTAACATTTAAATAGAGCTTTAAGGTTTGAAACAAGTGGAGTTGTTTTCTTACTTGAAAAGCAACTCTTTGAGGAAGGTGTTAGGATTATTCCCATTTTACAGGGAAGATCAAGAGACGTCAAATGACTTGCCCAAGACCACATAACTAAATTTCTGGGGCAACTCTTAAGATACTATTTCACTAAGCAAAGCTGAGAATGGAATATGCTTTGTATCTTATTCCAAGAACCTCATGCAATTAGGATACTGGGTAGGGTGGTGGTGGGTTTATTGAATTGCATTCTTTCTTGGGATTTGAAATTATTTAGTTTTGTACAATCCTGTGAGATTGTCACTATTGTGTATGTTCTGGACAAGAAAAAGTCATGGTAAATCACGTTTCAATTTTAGAAAGTTTAGAGTTTAGAAAGTTTAGAGAACTTTCCAGAAGCCAAAAAAACAGCAGTATTTTTTTTGTAAAAATGTTTCCAACATCATTCAGAATGGAAACAAAGGAAGAAGGGGAAAGCAAGCAGTGGAGAATATTGGTGCAGGGACAGAACTGGGCAGAACTAGCTAAGAAAAATGCTCTGAATCAAGCCACCTACCAAATATTATCCTGATCCTGATCTCATCCTATATTTGCTTCTGCTCTGCTTAGTAGTGGTATAGTGTGCAGAGGATTGGATATGGAGTTAAAAGAGATCTGGCTTCAAATTCTAACTTGGGCAGTTTCTAGTTGTAGCAGTAGAGTGGCAAGAATAATATAATGGAGAGATTACTTACTGGACTTGGAGTCTGGAAAGACCTGGTTTCAAATCCCACTTAGTCCCCTGTTATCTGTTTGACCTTGAGCAAGTCATTTAACCACTCTGAGTCCTAGCTTCCTCATCTATAAAATGAAATCTGATGGCTTCTAAGATCCTTTAGAACCTCAAAAATCCATAATTCTGTTTAACTTTTTTTGGCTAGTTTCCTTTTTTTATAATGTGGGAATGAAAGTACCTTCCTACCTCAACAGGGTTATCTTGAAAATCAAAGGAGATAATATTTGTAAAGTACTTTGTATCACTTAACACACAGTATAGTTATCAGCTTGTGTTATTATTATTATTATTATTATCATTAGATGATTTAATAAAGATGGTTAGTATGTGATGCTAATAAGAATCAAGGTTCTAAATTTAATAACCAATGATATCAGTTGATTTTGATATGAGCAATTATTGGCAGCAGATTATACACCAAAGCCTAGACATATATGTTGCAATTATAACCTGCCCCTGCTGCTAGAATAACAACCCAAAATGCATGCCCTATTGAAGACAAGTCTAGTCTCATCAGGGAGATTTAATATCAAAAAAGTAAGGTTGGTGATATGAAGAGAGAAATGAATAACTGAACAATCACACACTTGATCTACTCATATCTCTCTATAAAGTCAAGAGAACCTGATGAAGCCTCCTACCTACTCAACTCTGCCCTTGCCCCCATCAGTAGTGGACACCCTGGGGAGAATTTTTGAGACATGGGCCATGTGTAAGAATCACCCATGATGAGAAGGTGCACATGAATTGTAATCTGCAATTATGAAAAGAATAGCCATATTTGAGATCACCAAGGTATCAAAGCAACATTAATCCCATTCTCAATAGGTAGCCACCATACATTGCTATCACAGTTGGTATATGGTAAATTGGTACTCCTTAAAGCTTCCCTAAGTTCTGTGATAATGATACTAAGAAAATAGAAAACACTGTTTCTGACCTCAAGAGGTTCACCATTGATCTGGAGAGATAGTACACATTCACAAATAACATTGGAATCATTTTGAAGAGAATGACTTCATGATTTTTTTTAGATTGATTGACAACTATTCAAATTATAGTGCAGACCATAAACATAAATACAAAAAAATGCCATTATGTCCTGAATCAGATAAGTGGCCTATTTCTGACAGTGGTACAGAGATATTTTGTTGTAGACCAGTGTAATGTCCTTCTCTAATATCCTTAAAATTTAGGGATGTTCTAAAAGAAGATTCTAAAAATCTGACAAGGTTTGCAGAATTGAGGCTTTTCAACTTTGAGGATGTTTATCATCTAAGGATCAGATTTATCATCTAGGACTAGAAATGTTCATCATTATAGATCATCTGGGTGATGAATTTTTCAGTCAAAACAGCTTTCTAAAACCATCAACAGGATTGTAATCTATGTCAATCAAGGTGAAATGAGCCCCAAAGAAATAATATTTGTAAAGCAGTTAGCACAGTGCTAGTAGGCACTACCTACAGTAATGCTTTTTTCCTCTTTCCCTCCCCACAAGTGTGAATCTATCTTCCAAAGAGTGTATTTTTATTTACTTGCAAACATTTTTGATGGCCAGTTCCTTAATCTTTATGATTCTCTATGAAAATAAGTCTTTCTTCTATTTTATCCTAATCTGATCTTTTTTTTTTTGAGGTTTTAAAGAAGATGGTAGTACATGGACTGATTTGTTCTGCTATCCCAAGATTTCTTGTTTACCCTCATGATTTGATAGATTTCAGTCATCTTCCTTCTCAGTCTTCCTCTTTCCAGATAGAAGATGTCTGATTTCTGTGATGAGCTTTTACAATAAGAGGCTTCTCTTCTACCAAGCTACTAAGAAAAAAGTGCAGGATTTGAGAGAGTTCATGCAATAATAGTATTATAGTTCTACTTTTTGTAGTAGAATGTGCTTAAGTATCCTATTTCCTATTCATGAAAGCAAATCCTTCACTTGAGGTTTCCCCTATAAACAAGATGAATAGAGGTACAGAAACTCACAGGATGCAGATGTCTCAAATATAGTCCCTCTGTCTGAGAGGCTATGCTCATGGAATTCCTGGCCTTTGTTGAATCTCCCTGGGAGGCTGGACCATTAATATTACCTGTATTGATAATTTTCAACTAAAGATTATTTTGTGAAGCAGAAATTATCCTCATCTATGCAATGTTAAGCAATCTAGATGAAGCTTCCTGTTCTTCTTAAATCAACCTTCACCTCCCCCCCCCATGTTATTTCCCTGTGATTTAAAATCTGTCATCTAAAAATCTAAACCACAAGATTAAGAAGAGGGATTTCTTAGAATCTTGAACAGATAAACAATCCTCCCCACATGGTAACCTGCCTTCAATGAATAATAAACCTATGAAAATTTATTCTTTGGTTGTAACATTTCGGTCTTTTCCTTGGTCTGTTTCTTGGTCTTGCATTTTTAATGAAGTGTAGTTTAAAACAATCTTCCCGGAAAAGTAACATTAGTATGACACAAAGTAGTATATGTCACCTAGTAACTTTGTAAAGGTGTATCTTAGAGCATAGGAAAGTGTTCCCCAAAGTTCCCTTTCTTCCCAATTATTTCCATACCCACTGAATACCTGAAATATCTTTTAAGTTTTTTTGGTTTTTCAGTCATGTCTGTCTTTTTAATGACTCCATTTCAAATTTTCTTGGCAAAGATACTGGAATGATTTCCATTTCCTTCTCCAACTCATTTTTTCAGATCAAGAATTGAGGCAGACAGGGTGAAGTGACTAGCCCAATTTCACAAAGCTAGGAAGTATTGAACCCAGATCTGAATTCATGAAGATGAGTCTTCCTATTTCCAAGCCCAGTATTCTATCCACTGTGCCACCAACCACCACATCTTTAAGTTTAATCCCTTTAGTTTGAGAAGCTGAGCACTAATGAAATAGAGAAGTACCCAGTTCACCCAGTTATCAATCACTTACAACTTAGTAGAAATAAAGAATCTAAGGAATAAGTTTTGATGGGATGCACAGAGAGAAAACATTGTGAGAGCTGAACTTTAGGGCATGGTAGAAAAGTCAAACCTGTGGTGGTGGGTTTGGGTGAGAAGGTATCATTGAGAAGATAGAGCAGAATGAAAATGACCACTGCAGGTTATCTGAAGGTAAATTCTGCCTCTGGTCAATTTACTGGGAATATATAGTAAAAACAGATGACTATGTTTTTTGTTCATTATTTTTTATATTCTGAAGACAAGGCAGTGAAAAGTAACAATAGAAGAGCTTTTCCTTTATCAGCTAGTTGTTTTGTCATCAACCTAGAATTGACCATAATTTCTCTATAGTTGAAAATTGCTCAATAATTATCTATTCTAGTATCTGCTTACAAATAGGTAATCATCCAAGAGAAGAGATCATCTTTCTCCCACTCACGAATGGCATACTTAGAATGACTTGAGTAAGTCCAGTAGATGGTGTGAATAGTTGACCAAGAATGCCAGGGAAGAAGTGAGTTATAGGAAGAGTTTGACAACAGAGAGTTTGTTAGAGAAGAATTTGCCAGCTACCTTTACATCAGGAAGAAAAAGCATTTAGTCCCAGTGGAACCAAGAATCTAGTTAGGGAAAAGGGATAAGGTCAAGCCTACCTTATCTAACTCTTTTAAAGGAGTTAAATATCAGTGATCATGGTCCAATAATTTAGGAGAGAACCAAAACCAAAACTGTGAGGTTGAAGTTGAGACAAATAATCATGAAAGTCATCTAGAGATGGAATCTAAAGTCATGCCCAAGACATTCAAACCAAGTCATAACAAACCAAGTTTGTTGCCAAATTAAAATAGATAAGAAACAGTTATGGACAGGAATCCAGAAAAGAAGCAAGATTTGGAAGAAAGGTCTTTACCAAATCATAAAACTGTATTTAAAGGATTGTCAGATCCTTGAAACCTTCAGTTTCTTTTTCTTCTCTTTCCTGCTTACAAGAACTTTCTCCTAGGAAAGGATCTGATATATTTATTTACTTACACAACCATATAAATCACTAATAGGATATCTATTACCTTGGGTATGTAAGAAAGAGGAGGAGAGAATTTTTTTGCATTTTAAAGCTTAAAGTCAAATGAATGAATCTATAATTATAAGATTTCAGACATTTAAGATATGAGTAGGTAGGACAAAGAGAATAATTTGGTAGATGAAATTTATCCTTAAATCAGCCCCTTTGGGAGAGCTGTTTACTCAATTTATGAGTAAGGTCAACTTTGAGTGAGTGGACAGATACCTCTAAACAGAGCCCAGAACTGAAATATAGAAGACAAGGCCAGAAGGTAAATCCAATAGGCACTGGAAGATGCAAACATCATAGAATGGCTTGCTTTCCACTTTCCCTCTACCAGTGCTTTACTACCTTGAGTGAGATCACCCTAGAGAGCGGGTGAGAGAGACGTGAAGAACAACTGTGAGATAAACCAAGAGCTGATACCTGGCAAAGAATAACAGAGAAAAGTTAGCATCCAGACCAGAGTCTAGGCAAAATCCCACTTTTATAATTCTTCCCTGTCAGCTTGATGAGATATCATTAGCTCAAGGATAACAGAGACAAAATTACCACATTTCTTTGAAGCATCTTAATGCTACTGTGGGGACCATCAAGTGTCTTTCAATAGTCTTCACTGGTTATATAGGGATTTTCATTTGAAAAGTTTTTATCTTATATTAATTTGTCTCTTTCCCTCTTCTTTCCCCTTCCTTTTTTTTCCTCCTCTCCTCATATTGAAGTCCATTTCCTCTTATTCTGTGGAGATCAATCAACCAATCACATCTATTAGTAGATGATAATATGGCATTTGGCAGAACCCTGACTAACAATTTGCCCACCCAGGGCATCAGAAGATCATTGTACTTCTTGCTGTAAAAGGGTAAAAAAAAATGAAAGAAATAATTAAGACATTCACTTGAAAAGAAAATGACCCTACCTCAAAGCTGCTGTTGTAGGGAAGGGAGAATGAGTTACCATCTGGTGACTTCCTGATTTAACCCATTTTCTTGCTAATTATATATATGTAAAACTCAATTATTTCTATGATGCAGAAGAATGTAGTGGATTGATTAAAATAAGTGAACTTGGAGTCAGGAAGAGCTAAGTTGAAATCCTTCTACAGGTACTTCCTAGCTATTTGACTCTGATCAAATTAATTTCTCCGAACCTTCATTTCCTCATCTGTAAAATTAGGAAGTTAGACTTGCTCACCTCTGAGGTCCCTTCCAGCTCTGGATCTAAGAATCAATACGAGTGCAATTACCTTCATAAAATAACTGTAAAAAAAATCTTTAAATTGTATTTCCTTTAAGGTAATTATTTTAAATGTCAGTGCTCTGGGACAAAGTGTAGTGGCCTTCCCTAGTTATGGCTGATTTTGACATTTGTTTGATGACCTATTGACAATTTCTCTCACTATTTGTGCTTTTTTATATGGAAGAGGAATATGAGAAAGTAATCCAGAGCAGATTGCCACCCAGTGGCAGAACTACCTAGGGACATGAGCTCAGCTTTGATATACTCTCCTTTAGGTGCCCTTCTCTCTTTTGGGAAAGGCAGGGGAGGGTCTTTTCTCTTCAAGCAATACTTGTCATTTTTGTAGGGCTTTAAGATTTTCAAAATACTTAAGACACAATATCTTCTTTGAGCCTGCTGTCATGCTATTCTAGGTATTATTTTTCCCATTTTACAGATGGGGCACCTTAGACTCAAAGTGGGAGACTAATTTGATATAGGCACAGAGCTATGAGTATCATACATAGCATTTTCTCCACTACAAATGAGCAGCCACAAAATCCCAGATGTGTTCATTGTTAAAGATTTAAGATACAATCCTTCATAAGGGATGTTTTTACTTTAAGAGAGGCAAACAACTCTTAAAGAAAAGCATTGGAGCTACAAAAGAATCAAACAATACCTATGGAATTTTAAGCACACTGATAAACTATAGAGAAAATACTTGAGACAGTAGAGGCTTGTTTGCAAATGGAGGAGTTATCCCTATAGTTAACATCCATCAGATGCTTTCTCAAATTCTAAAATACTCTAAGAGAACTCCACTGATGTCCAGAATTATTTGAAAGAGCTCTGCCTGATAGTCCACAAAAGAACATTCAAATGAGTAAAGGATGACTATTGTAGAGTCCAGGAGAGTAGGCTGGACAGTGCACTGAGTTAATTGGACAGGTATTGAAGAAGGACAATGAATTGAATCCAAGACTAAGTGGGAGTCAAATTGCATGACATTTTTAAGAAACTTAGGCACTTGTGGACATTATCTCTTAAGTACTGATAGTTTCCTAGTTATGCTATTGTGCTGCATCATAATTCAACAATCTCTAAGAAATAAAAAGTTTGAATGAGCCCAGTCATCTTAACAGGGTGTAGTATAATGCCAATAAGGACTTGATTGAAAGAATTTTCATAAAAATTATTATCCATGAACTGTATGATCCGAAAAGGAGGTGAGCTGGTCATATAGTAAGAACAAGAGAGGTGAAGAGCAACTGTGAAATAGAGCAAGAACCAATACCTTCATTCATTTGGTAAGCATTTACTCAATGTGGCCTTTATTCTGAGTTTTGGGGGTGAGGGCAGGTGTTAATGAGTTGGGGATATAAACAGAAAATAAAAAAAATACTGCCCCTCCTAAGAAAATGTTAAAAGACATAGAGAAAAGTTTTTAATGCATTGGTTCAGGCTTTTAAAAATCTTCATTATAAACTTAATAAGCATGAATATTAAATATATAAAGAATAGAAAAAGAGCATTGTTTAAAGAAGCCATAAATCTTGATTACCTACAACTTGGTTTTTTCAGTATTTATTAAATTTAATTATATAAGACCTACTATAATTGTCTATGGGTCTGAGCTCCTTTCTCTGCTCTTTATTTTAACATTTCTTGACTTTTCCCCCCTTTTTTACATCAATATTACTGTCCACCAACAATCCCCCCCCCCAAATAAAAGCTTTACCTTTGTAACAAGTAAGTAGAGTCAAGCAAAATAAATTCCATTGGGTAGATCTTTCATGAAAAATTTATTATAAGATATGTATAAGAAGTGCCCAGTCTGATAGGCTTCAATCTCACACAACACTAAAATAAGGTGGTTTACTCAGTTGTCAGTCTCATTGACTATAACAACCACAATGGCATCCATCTAGAGATAATGAATTCTTCTCTTCCCTCAAATTGTTCTACATATATTTATCTCTATTCTTTCTAGAATGTGTGATCCTTGAGAATAAGGATTGTTTGGTTTCATCTTTTTTTTTTTTTTGCTGGAGTCTATAACATTATCTCCTATCAATAAACACAAGCTGATTGATTTAATTAGAGGTAGAGGAGACTTAAAAATTATCTGATCTAATCACTTGATTTTACACGTGAAGAAAACTGAAGCAAAGTGATCTTCCTAAGATCACTCACCTACCAAAAAATAGAATTGGAACTCCAACCAGATCTCCTATATCTCTGTTCAATAATTCTCTTCTCTGGAATTGGGATTCAAGGGGTCCATGGATAGATTTCAGAAAATCCATTAACTTGTATGGGAAAAATTTATATCTTTATTCTCCCTAACCTCTAACTGATATTTAGCATTTCCCTCAATCAAGAATATAAGCAGCAAGCATTATTTTGAGAATTAGTAGACTTTTACCAGACTGCCAAAGGAATCTGAGTCACACATCAAAAAAAAAGTTAAGAACCCCAGTAGCAGACCATCCAGTATCTCTTCACAAAGCTGTTATAATGGCCTTGGCTTTGTGTGGATTAGTGCCCCATACATTAGAGAAACCAGCCCCCTTGATCTCTATTGCTTACTTATCAATGGGGGGCAGGCTCATTTCCGCTAGCCCAGGGATTATGAAATTGTTTGTGTGCCCAAGAGTGAGAAGCAGTAATGAGCACCCAGAGGCAAACTGTGACCTTTGGGAACTTTTTCTCTGGAGGCTTCTGAAGTTTAAATTAGTTTTTGATGCACCAAAGTCAGCCTGAGGCTTAATCTCTAGGTCCCATTTCTAGTATAATTATTATGGACTTCATTTCTGTAGCTCACTTGCCTGTCCTCCTAAAAAGTCTCCTGTCCTGAACCTTTAATTCAAGTAGATGTATTCTTTCTTGCCTGGCAAAGATTCCTCCCCTCCATCAGGAGAAACAACAGGACCTTTAAGTTCCTAGAATTGGGAAGGAAAAAGGATGGAGAATTTGGAGTGGGAGGCTTTTGTCAGTAGATGACTTTCAAAAACAGGGTGAACTTCTAGAATTTCTTTGCCCAAACCCAACCCATTACAGGAGCTGTACATTCAGATAAAAATAGTATATGATAAACAGGCTCTGTGTTAAAGAAAGAACATCTGCTCTGTCACACGGTAACAACACACATAGTTATTAAAGCAAGTAGAGATTAATTAAAATTGTCATTTTTGTAAAGGGTCAAATTATAATTCTACTTTCTCTAAACAGACTACTCATTTATATGTTATGAAATATTTTATTATAGTATTATGCATCATTAATTTTGTTGAAATTGCCCTTAATTGCTCACTGACAAGACAAAAATAGAAAAGGAAATTATGGATAAGAGAACTTAAAAAAAAATAAAGGCAAGGGAGAATTTTAAAGAATTTCATAAGTCACTGTAAGGAACTAGGAGCAGTTTCCTCAATATTTGGGATGAAATAAATCAAAAGAAAACAACAAAAACCCAGCTTTTATTAGATTGATATAAAAGTATCACTTCCATCCCACCCACCATGTCCCACTAAAAGGGGAGATTGCCAACATTTCTGAGATTTTATTTGTTTTTTGATGGTGGATTTGGGGGGAGTGTAAAGCAATAGAAGACTAGAATTTATTCTTGGATCTCTCATTGCCATTTCAAAGAAGATAGGAAATATAATTTTTTAAAAACCCTTTTCTTAATAATGATTTTTTTAACCTGAAAAATCTCTGTCAGAGGACATATTTTACCAGTTTTCCTCAGATAATAGTGTATAGTCTTTTCTTGGGGTTATTAATCACTCACTCCTCACTTTTATAAAGCCCTTGTAGCTCTCATAAGCACCCCAATTTAAGTAAGCAGTACAAGTCTTGTGGACCCTGAACTCAGTTTCCTCAACTCCTCCACCTATTACTTTTCCCAATAACTTGGGCATGGAACTTAACTTCCTCACATCCTAATCTTTAAAATGAATCAATTTAGCCCTTACTATGTATCTGCCATTATGCTAAGGGATAGGGGATACAAAAAGAGGCAAAAGATAGTCCCTGCCCTCAAGGAGTTTACAATCCTAGGTGGGAGATACCATGCAAATAAATATATACAAAGAGATGAGAAGATTTCACCGAATACCCTCTCAGGGCACCTACAACTCTAAATTTATGCTAAAATACTAATACAAGTCAGTATATAATAAGAATACAAAATCCAAATAACAGGATTCCTTACAGATAAAGTGCTCCAGTTGCCCCTCTTTTCTTATGTCATCGTGCTACATCTAGTCCAAGAACTGGACAGAGCCTCCTTAACAAAATTCATTATGGGTCAAAAAAATTCAGCCTAGCTATCCACTCAAAAAAGGACAAATGAATGCAAAATACCTATTGTACAGACTAAAATATGCAGTAGAATGGACAGCCCGCATGATTGGTCCTATGTCACACTCAAACACAAATATTTATACACACACACACACACACCCCAATGCATCTATATATACATGCATTTATAGATGTCTATGTATGTAAATATGTATAAATATAGGTGTATATTTATACATATATATGTGTACACACACACACACACAATTTGGTAGACATTGAAAATCAATAATGAGGGGTGGCTAGGTGGTGCAGTAGATAAAGCACCAGCCTTGGAGTCAGTAGTACCTGGGTTCAAATCCAGTCTCAGACACAAAATTACCTAGCTGTGTGGCCTTGGGCAAGCCACTTAACCACATTGCCTAGCAAAAACTTAAAAAAAAAATCAATAATGAGCTAAGTCCAGAATTGAACAGAAGAACAGACTGGATGGACTTAGGGAAATTACACAATTCTTTTAAAGGTGCCAAATTTCTTACTGAAACAAAGGTCATTGTTTAATACTATCCTTCCAGTAGTGCTGTATGGCTGTGAGTCATAGAGTATTCAAAGAATTAAAGATGTGTGTCACATGGAGGATGTGACTGGGCACCTTACCAATCAAGAAGTGTGGAAGAGGAGTAGTATAACTATTTATCAGAAATATGTATGAATGTGAAAGAATGTAATCCGGCTCTATAGAGAGAATAAATGAAATATATTTCACAATGCAGGTGCTTCGTTGGTAGCCACCAATGCCAAAAAAGAAATAGGGGAAGCTTCATAGCATGTTGAGAACACCAGTTGTGGTGGATTTCTGAAACTATTTGAACAAGAACATATAGAATAAAAGAACATGGATGATTTGGCATTTGCATCAGGTTGGAAATGCAAAGGGAGCAAGATCATGGTTCCATTTCTGAAAAGAATATATAAATGATAGAATCATAGAATCATGAATCACCTAGTCCAAACTTGTCCTTTTTTTAGATGAGGAAAACTAACACAGCTAGTTAGTGGTAGAGTCTTTACTAGAAATGATGACTCCTGATTCCCCACTTGGTGTTCCTTCCCTATCCCGTTCTGCCCCTTGAAGAGGGATAACCAAGCATTGTTGCAATAGTATAGTAGAAGGCGAGATCCCTGAAAGACTGGCTTAATCTGGGAAGGCCTCATGGGTGGCCCAGTATAATTCAGTCTGTAAATAAAGAGGCATCCACATAGTAGTCTTTTTGTTTTGTTTTTAATTTTTTTTATATCTTTTATTTTTAGTATCACTTTCATTTACAAATATATCCCTACCCAGTCTCTTATAAAAATAAATAAAAAGAGGGAGGCTAGGTGGCACAGTGGATAGAGCACGGGCCCTGGAGTCAGGAGTACCTGAGTTCAAATCTGACCTCAGATACTTAATAATTACCTAGCTATGTGTCCCTGGGCAATCCACTTAACCTCATTTGCCTTGCAAAAACCTAAAAAAATAAAAATAAAAAGGATAAAAATAGGAGGAAAATCAGCACATCAATGAAGCCTGACAACATATGCAATATTTTATAACCATAGCCCTCCAACTATGATCATTATAATTATACAACATTCAATTTTAATTTTATTGTCATTGTTTTTCCATTTGCATCACTGTGGTCATTGGACATATAATTTTCCTAGTGCTACTTAACTTCACTTTGTATCAGTTCTTAGAAATCTTTTCAAAATTCTCTTTATTTTTCCCATTCGTTATTTCACATGGCACAGTAATATTAGTCAGTTTAAGCATTCCCCATTTGATGAGCATCTATTTTTGTTGACAGTTCTTCACAACTATAAAAATGACTCTATGAATATTTTGGTATCAATACTGCATTTCAAGAATAGAGATGCATGTAACTGTAATCTCAAAGCAGCCTTGGGATATATCTCATTATTCTTGAGTGGATTGTAAAGATGTTAACAATCCCTAAGATTTAGCACTCACCCTGAGGATAACTGTACCATTCCCCTTCTCTACCTGCTGCCCTAGCTTTTAAAATGATTCTAACTTCTGTCCTGCGCTTGAGGGAGTGAGCATTTAAACATTACAAACTATGCCTTCTGCATATTTATTAGGAAAATACTTTAAGTAGTGAGTCAAATTTGTATAATTTGCAGATTTTCTAGAAGGCAGATTCTCTTATGGTGTGGTACTTCCAAGGAAATCAGCTTAACAGATTCCTAAAAACCAAATAATCTTAACATAAGCATGAGTAAAATACTTAAAGGGTTACAGCTTTCTTACTTTTAGAAGGCACTTTTAACTTTTTAGAGCATTTTCATTTACATTATCTTATTTTATCCTCATAGAAACTTTGTTAGATAAGTAGGGCAACAATTATTGTCCCCATTTTCCAAGAAGAGAAACTGAGGCTTAAAGAGGTTACAATCTCACCCAACCAGTTCAAGGAGAGGCAGAACTAAAATAAAGATGCCTTAAATCTTAGCCCTTTTTCACACCAAGCTTCCTTGAACACACACACACACACAGCCCATTATATTTTATGTGCTAGGACATGGAGTCCAGATCAAGGGTCAGGACCAAGAACCTAGTTAGAACAGAGATATCTAGCACAGAGTGGCAATAACAACACATATTTGAATAGCAGTTAAAATTTTATAAAGTACTTTTTCTGAACCCTATGAGGAAAGTCACACAGCATTCTTCCCATTTTACAGATGTCTAGAAAGGTTAAGTGAGTGTGAGAACTGGGACTCAAATTCAGAATTTCTTTCCCCAAGTCCAATATACTATTTCTTAAATCATACTTCTCTGTCTCACAGTTCATGGGAAAATTAATTTAGTGAATAGTATGACAGTATGACAATATGGGCATGAAAGGAGGAGATAAATATAGACAGGGAGATTCACAGAACATTAGAGATGGGATAGAATAGAACCTTAAATGTCATCTTAATCCAACCTCTCTTCCTTTCAAATGAAGAAATAGGCTTACAGAATTTTTTCTTGCCGATGTGATGACCAACATCATGTTGAATCAGTTGAGTGATAAACAGGGTCTCCTGGCAATAGGCAAGATCAGAGTCTATAGAATAAGCAAAAATAAACCTAGAAGCTTGGGGAAGACCAGGACAAGGACTCAGGCACAGTGAGCCTAGTTAACAACAGAAAAATCAGGTCACAAAGGTGAAAACCCAAGTAGAAGAAGCCAGAAAGGAGAATGATATTGATTACTGACAAGTCTTTGATGGTCAGAACCCTACATGCTCTCCATCCATGGCCAGAATCCCTGCCAAGGTGTGGTAGCAACTAAGACCATAGGAGGTTTGCCATTATACTTAGGGCAGAGACCCATGCAATTTTTCACCTATTGGTATTTATTTTATCTAGAAAGTTAGACTTGGAGATAGGAAACCTTAATTTCAAACCTGCCTCAGACAAGTGTGACCAAGTAAAAATCATGTGCCTTAACCTAACCTTACTTTCTTCTTCAGTAAAATGGGAATAATAAGAGAACCTGCCTGTAGAATTGTTGTGAGGATCAATTGAGATAAAACTTGTCAAGTGCATTACAAACCTTAGAGTTCTTTATAAATGTTAATTGTTATTGCTGATCATTATCATTATTAGCTGAGAGGGACAGAATTTGAAGTGGGCATATAATCACACAAATTCTACATAGAGATTCTAGACAGCTATTACTGCTTGTGACTCTCTGGAACAAATGTCCTACCTTTTAGTATAGATCAGTCTTGCCCATCAGTAGTATAATAGATACTCTTCCAAAGAATCCTGAGAATATACACTTAGAAAATTATACCTGGATGTTATCTCCTACCCTGATGTTAATATTTTATAAATAACAGAAGCACTAAATGATTTTATTCAAGGTCATACCACTGTAATTAATGATTGAGGCTTATAAATTTTTCCTTTTCTTTTTAAATTTTTCTTTAAATTTTTTTAATTATTTCTTTAAGATGATTTTAGATTTATTATTTACTTTAAATTTTATAACTTGCAAAGCTTATAAATTTTTAAAACCTTATTACTTATAAAACAATTTTATATATAACTAGATGTTATATTGATATATTATATGATATAAAAATATATAAAAATTTATAAATTTCAAATTCTTTAATATTTATTAAAAGAAATTCTTTAAATATTTTGGGGGTGTAGTCAAGATGGCAGCATGAGGGCAGCATTTCTTGAGAACTCCTTACCCCCAAAACTCCAAAAGCTGTCAAATTATAACTCTAGCCAAAATTTGGGGGGGGGGGGCAGGAACCACAGAAAGACTGAGTGATACACTTTCCCAGTCCAAGATAACTTAGAAGTTCCATGGGAAAGCTCTGTTTCATCAGGACTAGGAGTTGGAAAAAAGCTCTGGCCACAGCACAACCCAGCCCAGGGATCACCAGGAAAAGCTTGAAGGGGCAGTGAGAGAACTCTGTTACACCAGAATGAGTGTGGAGAGAGGAACACCAGCTGCAGAACCTGCAGCAAGTATCAGGAGAAACTAGTCTGCACCTCCAGAACACAGCCCACAGACAGTAAGGGGGTCAGGGGAGACTGCAGAGGTCTCTGCTGTCCCTGGGGCAGGACTCTGCTGACCTCAAAAACAGATCCAGAAGAAACAATTCAAAAATTATTGGACTACCTGAAAGTCATGATCAGGAAAAGAGCCTAGACTTCATTTTTCAAGAAATAATACAGCAAAATTGAAGCAGAGGGTAAAATAGAAATTGGGGGAATTCACCAGTCACCTCCTGAAAGAGATCCCAAAAGAAAAACTTCCAGGAATATTATAGCCAAGTTCCAAAACTCCCCAGTCAAAGAGAAAATTTTAAAAGCTGCCAGAAACAAACAATTTAACTACCATGGCTCCATAGTCAGGATTACACAGGATCTGGTAGCAGTTACATTAAGGACTTGTAGGGATTGGAATATGATATTCTGGAAGGCAGAAGATCTTGGTTTACAACCAAGAATCAACTATCCAGCAAAACTGAACATCATCTTTCAGGGGGAAAAAATGGACTTTCAATGAACTAGGGGACTTTCAGACTTTCCTATAGAAACAACCAGAGCTGAAGAAGTATGATCTTCAAGTGTAAGACTGATGAACCATGGAGGGGGTGGATGAGAAGGATTAACTATGAGGAACTTAATGATATTGAACTGTTTATATGCTTGCGTGGGAAGAAGATATTGATAACTCATATGAACTTTCTCATTTATAAGAGCTGTTAGAAGAAGCATAGATAGACAGGACATAGGAAGGAATGGAATATAATGGTATAATATAGTAAAATGATGGAGTCAATGGGTGATAAAGGGAAGTACTGGGAGAAAGAGAAAGGAGAGGAAGAAGGAGTTAAGAAATTTCAAGTCAAGAAAAAACTTTTTCCATGGAGTGGAATGGAGGAAGGCAAGGGGTAATGAGTGAGCCTTCATTCTCATCAGAAATGGCTCAGGGAGGAAATAACATACATACTTAATAAGGTGAGGAAATCTATCTCACCCTAGAGAAAAATGAGTAGAAAGGGATGCGATAAGGGGGAATGGGGGAGGGAAGGGGGGAATAGGTAATAGAAGAGAGGGAAGATCGAGGGAGAGGGTACTCAGATACAATACGCTTTTGGACAGGATGAGGATGAAAGGAGAGAGAGAATAGAATAAATGACAGTGGGGAGGAATAGAGTGGAGGGACATACAGCTAGTAATAGCAACTGTGGGAAAAATATTGAAGCAACTTCTCCGGTGGACTTATGATAAAGAAGGCAACATTTTTTTTCTCTTTCACACTATTCTTGAGGTTTCTCATCTTCTTGTGGGGGAGGGGGTTTATGTTTATTCTTATCACAAAATTACTGTAATAATATAAAATAAATAAACCAAAATAAATAAATAAATAAAGTTTTTGAACTTGAGCAGTTTCTATTTGAAACTGAATTTCTGTGCTTCCTTCCGTCTTCTTCTGTGCATTTTTTACTACAAAAAATTTTTTTCAATTGAGAAGGATCTGCCTTTTTCTTTCTTTCCTATCAAAAAAAAGCAAAATTCCAGCAACAAGTATGTATAGTTAAGCAAAACCACTTTCCCACATTGGTCCTCTTTTTGGCCATTCCCAAAACGCACATCTTCTGCTGCAGATATAGCCCAATAACACCACTACCACCCCATCAGAAAATGTGTAGTATTCTCCATCTGAAGAGGGTTCTTGGTGCTCTGGTATCCTGGTTGACCATTACATTGATCACAATTCTTAAATCTTTCCAAATTGTTTATTTTTATATCATTATAAATTCCTTTCCTGTTTCTGGTCATTTTATTCTACATCAGCTCAAAAGTGATTTTCCAGTGACACCTCCCCCCCATTATGTGAAATAAGTTCTGCCTCCACCAATTCTTCCCCCTTTTTCCCCTAATGTATCTTCCTTCCCTCCCCCCCCCCCCTTGTCCTTTCTTTTAAGATCATCAAAGCATATCAAAAAGCCTAGAAAATGGGGGTAATGAGTTCAGGCTTCTAGTCCCTCTGGCAGAACCCTTAGCTCTGGGTTCAAGGATTGAGTTGGTCATTTGTGGGTCTCCCTACTCTATTGGACTAACTCAAGACTTCTGAGCTCTAGAGTTGTTGACTTGGACTGAAGTCTGGCATCACTCAGCTCTTGACTTTGCTGAGCTATTGACCTGTCATGGTAATCTGAACTCCCAGCCTATTTCCGTGATTCCCTTTCTACCTGATAACTTGTCTAGAAGATTAAATTTAGATCTTGGATTTGAAAAATGACTCACTTTAGTTTCTTCTTTCATTTCTGTTCATTA
The DNA here is from genome assembly GCF_037893015.1 of Macrotis lagotis. NCBI lineage: Eukaryota > Metazoa > Chordata > Mammalia > Peramelemorphia > Peramelidae > Macrotis > Macrotis lagotis. Next base: position 89,845,566 of record NC_133664.1, on the reverse strand, counting down.
TCCAATATTCTTCCTAGATAATTGTTAGAGTAGTGAATGAAGCTGAACTGTATTCCTTCTTCCTCCTACTACACCATTTTGACTCTTTTGGACATATTAAAAGATTTTGCAATATTTCTCTATTAGGTGGGTCCATTATTGCTAACATCTTTATCCCAACATTCCCCAGTTAAAAACTAATAGATAAAAAGGGAAAAAAAACAATTTTATCTTTTTAAAAAGACATGGTCAACCAAAATGATTCCATACAGTTACCATGTCTGTGTAAGTTTTTTTCTATAACTTATATCTGTTAGGAAGGGAGTCACATATTTCATTGTAAGTCCTTTGGAGATATGTCTGACCATTGCATTGATTAGATTATTTCAGAAACAATTTTATGAACTGTTTTTTTTTAACAATGATGCCATCCTGGTATACATTGTTCTTCTCATGTTTTGTGTTTTATTCATAATCATTTAGATTTAGGTATACACTTAGATTTTAGGTCATTGCTTTCCTTTTGTTTTTCCTCTTTTAATCACCTTTTTAAGATCAGGAAGTTTGCTTTATTTATAGCTGTTCCTTCTACTTTTTTGTTAAGTTATGTTATCCTTTTCTCACCTGACTTTTTTCCTTATTGAATTTGATATTTCTAAACTAAACTACATGTGTTCAATCCTCCTTTGTCCATTCCAGATAAAATTGATCTGATGCCTGAGCCCTCCCTTCCTTAACATTTGTAGACCAATGCTCATGTACCCTAATTAAAAAAAATAGCAAGTTCTTCCCCTTTGTTTATCCTTTGTAAACTACTGGATCTTTTTACCCTCCCTTCTAGTTCCCCTCTTGGAATTCTTACAATAGAAACAATACACACCTAAGACCTCTGTGTTGTTTTTGAATTCCCTCTGTGCACTTTGAAAACATTTTGCAAAGCAATTTGTTTCTTTTCCTTCTTTTAAAATTTTAGCCCAGTATCATCATACAACTCCTTCCAATTGCTCAAATTTACCTTTCTATGGACTTGTATTTGTGAGTCAAAATTCCTAATCAGTTCTAGTATTTTCAGTAGAAATGCTTGAAAGCTATCTATTTCATTAAGAATCCTTGGGATTTTTTGGTTTTTCTTATTTTTTTTCTTTTAATGTTATATACAGATATGGGTGGTAATTAATTCTTGGTTGCAAACAAATATTTTGCTTTTGGGAACAATGTATCCCAAGATCTCCCCTAATTTATAGAAGTAGCTGTCATGTTTTATGTAATTTCTGACTATAATCCCTTGGTATTTATATTGCTTCTTTTCAGATGTATACAATTTCTTTTTTCTTTGACATAGGATCTCTTGATTTTGCTTAGAATGTGCCCAAAACTTTTCCTTTTGGGTTTCTTTCAATAGATAATTCATGAATTCTTTCTAGGAAATACTTTCCTTTTACTTCTAATAGATGGGTATAGTGTTCATTTCTTATAAGAAATATAGTATCTAAGGTCTTGTTTAATCATTTTTTTTCAGATAGTTATCCTTAAATTATCTCAACTTCTTTTCCAGATTAGTAGTTTTTAATATAAAATATATTCTTCTATTTTATTCATCTTTCTTTTTTTATTCTAATATTTCTTTCTATCTTGTATACTCACTGATTTCCCTTGTCTTTCTAGTTTTCAAGGATTCTGTTATTTGGGTGGGGTATAGCACTTTCTCTTTTAAACTATTCTCCTTTCAATTTTTCCCCCCAAAGTTTTCATTTTATCTTTTATCCCTTGTTTTATTGCTTCTAAGAAGTCCTTGTGAATTTATATCATTTTTTTCTTTGATTCTCTAGTTGCAATTGTTTTTCTATTGCTCTTTCTTCAGGAGGATTTCTAACTATTAAAATAATGTTGAAATGTTTTTCTTTGATTTATTCCTCTCTTCAGCCTGAGGCTTTGTACTAGGACCAATATCTGCCCTTATTGTGCTTTTGGGTGGAGCAGTCAGCTCTTCATAAAATCATTCTGTGTCACCTGGATTCCTGCACCTCACAATATTAAGCTCCCTCAAAATCTTTTGAGCCCTGGATTTTAGATGCCTCCATGGCATCTCGGAAAGAGGTTTAAGAACTTCAAAAACCCTGGGTCCTGGGTATTCTAGTCTGAATGCTGCCACACCATGCTCATCTGTTCCTTCTGGAAGTTTGAAGGGCCATCCTGGGACATTGGAGGAGAGATCTTCTACTCTTGGCCTCTAAAAACAGAGCCTTGGAGGCTACAAGTGTGACTAACCCATTTGATTATCCCGCTCTGGTAATGGCTTTATTGATGGTCCCTTTTCCTATTGTCAGCCGACATCTAACTGCCCTCTTGTGTAGTTCTGGGTTGGAAGAAGTAATCACTGTAGTTAATCATTATACGTCTTGATCTGCATTCACTGTAGTGTGAACTTGAGAGTTTTACTGGAGTAGGTACAAGGGAATTGGATATTCCCCAAGTTGCCCCAGTTGAGACATCTTGGCCAGAGGTTCATCCAATAGGCATTTGATACATGTCTGCTGAATAGAATTGAAAGGTAGGGTTAGGACATATTTATCCAGTCTTCTTTACACCACACCAAATTTCTACTTTCTATATGGTAAGTTGTTTCTGCCAAGTCTATGTGAAACAGCCAACTTGACTAGAATCCTGCACTAATGAGACTAAGAGTGTAGATTTTGTCTCACTTGGGGCCAATTAACTTTAAAAAGGCAAAAATCTCTGTTCCATGGTAGAAATAAATCCCCTCCTTTGGCCAATCATCTCACAAAAGAGAAAATGGATAAATCCATCTAAATGCATCTTCACTACAGGATTAACAGCTCAAAAGCTAATATTTTAACTTTTTTTTGTCAACTACACATACCACTGACCCTTTATCCAAAGGCTAACTTCATAAATGAAGACTCCTATCTATTCCTTTGTAAAAGAAGGTATCTTCTTGAGAAAAGTTACCATGTAGGGAGGAGTACTCATGGCTATGTTCAAAAATTTAAAAATATTCCCAGAAAAATTCAGAACTTCACAAAGATGTGAGTGCTCTCTCCCTTACAATATGGGCCTTTCTTTACAAAATAGCAGCAAGTATATTTGTCCTACCTTTGTGTTGTTATTTTGTTTTATTTTGAGCTGCTTCTGTGATTTCATCAACATAGGAGAACCTAGTGAGAAGTATATCCTCTATAACTTCTCATCTTCAAAACTTCTATGGGGCATTGAGAAGTTAAGTGACTTGCCCAGAGTCACAAAGTCAGTGTTACCTTAAGTGAATCAGTAAATCTAATACAGTGGAGAGAATCATGTGTTAAACCACTCTGTAGGACTCTAGGACATGTGAGGAACTTCACAAACACTGAATCTTCCCTTTTTTGACATTCATTATTATCAATTCTTCCTTCTCTTATCCCTATGTGAACACCGATCTGTAGACTACCAGTTATGTGCAAGAGATTGTACCAGCAATATAGATTATATGTCTTTATAGCTCTTTGGAATCTCAGTAGCCCTTGTTGATATTTCCAGCTGCTGTGAACATTACCCTTTTATTCTCTTCCATCTATTGTCATTGAGAAAGGAGAATATTTATGAACATTGGTTGGGAAAGGAACTTGGAGGATCCCTTAATTCCTCTTTTCAGGTCACAATATGAATTTTTTAGAAAGTAGGCAGCAGCAATGTGTTGGGAACATTGAATTTCACTCAAAAAAATAGACTTGCCTTTCATCAAAAGATGGGGGTGATGATGTAATATTTAGTGAGGCTATGCAAGACCATGGACTTTGTAGAAATCTTTTAGTTCAATGCAAAAATAAAATCCTATTGTAAAAGAATTATATAAATAGGTTAAAAAATGTATTCTTCAGATCTTTGGTTGAAATTGATGCTAATGGATGTTTGTTGTGAGAGAAAATGGACAAAGGATAGCTTTCTATGTCTCTACTCCTAAGAGCCATAAGGGAGTGAATTATCAGTCAACAATAACACAATGGCAACGATAGTGAAGCTGCAGCCTGGCTCTTAAGTCTGAATTATAGATTCATGAACAGTTCATTCAGAATTTAAGTGAGTCAATAATGAGGCATAGTATAGGAAGTATTATCTTTGGAGTTAGAAGACCTGGCTTCGCATCCTAATTTTGCTACTTTCCTACATGATTATGAGAAAGTCCTTCACCTTTCTAGTGAGACATAATTTCCCTACTGACATTACAATCAGGTGATACCAGTGGAAATAGAACAAGACCTGGAATCAGTATGACTTGACCTCAAACTCTTAATAATGATGCTAGGAAACTCCCTTAATTTCAATGTGCCTCAGTTTCTTCATCTGTAAAATAGGCGTGATAATAATAACACAATTTCTAGGGATGTTGTGAAGATTAAATGAAATAATATTAATAAATCACTTTATAAACCTTAAAGTTCGGTATAAAAGTTCACTATATTGATAATTATTATTGAATGTTTATTGTAAGAAAAGTAGTCAGTAGATATCAAAGCTTTTATTAATGTGAATCATCTCATATGTACAGGAATTACTAAAGCTTGATCAGAGTGAAGTCCAGATCAAGTTCTATGAAAGGATAGGGAAGAAAAAGGTTTAGGTAAGGAAACAAATTACATGAATTTAACTCTGACTCAATCACATAGTTAGCAGTACATCTAATATATAAGCAATAGCCCTAGCTATTGTACACATATACTCTTGCTCATTTATCATACCATTTTATGATATATGGTGGAGAGAAGGGATAGATCAATCCAGATAAAGATAAAGGGGAAGAGGGAGGAGGATATATATGGCATGAGGGAAACTTTATTTATATTTATTTTTATTTCTATATTTTATATATATTTATATTTATTATTATATTTATTCAAAAATGATATAATAAGTGGAAAGAGGATGACATCCCCCCCTACTACCCAAGAGAGATGGACATCAGAACTGTAGAGAAATTGAGGCCCCACGTTAGGAAGAAGTCAGAGCTCCCAACTGAGAAAAGAATCACCCTCTACAATTAAAGCCAGAGTCGATATACAAGGGATAGAACTTTCTGGCTGCTAGTTTGAGAAATAACCTATTAATGAAACTCAAAATATAACCATCCTAATGAAATTAGAGTAGCAACATGCCATGAGAAAGTAGCCGATCTAAGATATAATTTTTTAAAGTCCTATCTTCAAGCAACTCATATTCTAATTGGGGAAGACAACATGTAAATAATTTGAGTACATACAAAAAATATACACAATAGATGTAGGGTTGTCTTTGGAGGGAAGGCACTAGCAGCAAATACTTTTGATAATAATAACATCCACTTCCCAGATTTCAAAATATCACTCACAAATTTGCAAAGTATTTTACATACATTTTTTCATTGGATCCTCACATACATTGAGCTAAGTCATGTTATCTCCATGTTACAATGAAGAAACTGAGACTCAAAATTATTAACTGACCATCATTATCATTCAATGCAAGAGGCAGGACTGAATTTAGCTCTTCCATCCTCTCCCCTCCCTAAGCAGCAGAGGGGATAACCTGCCCTAGAAGAGTTTATACTGCACTTGGGCAGATAAAATATGTTGACAGATAATGATGGAGTTTGGGATTTTATAACTTTTGGTCAAAGGCTATTGCAAAGTTTTGGAATTAATATGCAAGGTGCTAAATGGTGAGTGTTATATGTATGGTTTAAAATTTAAGTAACTAGCCAGAACTGCACAGAATCAGCTTTTATTCTATGTTTGAATGAATGAAATGTTTGTAATAGAATAATTGGAAGAAGTTCCTCCCCAAATTGTTTGAAAAAAAAATTGGAGTTACTGTTAATTCTAAGTATCCATTTACCATTAATTGAATTTTAAAACACCTATAAAGAATGAATGAAGATGTTCCTAAATTGTCCTCCAAAATAAAAAAAAAAGAATCTAGCTCTAAAATCTAAAACTTTGTCCAAAGACCTTGAGATCATCCTAGCTAAATTGCTACACCAGAAAGCAGTAGCTTGTCTCCTGGGTTCAGAGTGTCATCTCTCCCTGTAAGTCATCAATAACTCTAAAGTGTTTTCAGACAACTTCTAGAGTAAAGTGGGAGAACTATAAGAATAAAAATAATAAATAGATGCCGATGGTGTGCAGAAGCCCACTGAGCTGACTGTTAGAATATTGGATGGGAAAGAGACAACAAAACATTATCACTTTTTTTTTCTGGACACATAGGATTGTATGGGGGGGTGGGACTGAAATGGTTGGGGGAGGAGCAGGAAGGAAGACAGCCTGCATCTCTTGTTTTGATGTAGGGAGGATAACAAGGTGGCAAAAGCAAACAGCATCAACATCTGTCCTAGCTGTTGACTAGGAAATACTGTCTTCAGAACAAATACTGTAATTATCAGTGGTGGCTGCAGCTTGACTGGGCCCCCATTTATTAGTATGATAATATCACCTCTGCATATGAACTTTATAGATCATCCATCCATAATTCATGAATTTGCAAATAAAGAGATCTGGAATCTGTACACAGCCGGTGTTCGTGGCCATTGCCAATTATCTCCCTTCTACAGAGCCTTCTCCTCCTCACTCACACTGCTTGCAGCTGCTCTTTTATACCATTCATCAGTGCTTAAGAGATATGCTAGTGGTGTTGGCTGAGATGATTTGAATTTCCATTGTTTACACACTATGAGTTTAGCTTCTGGTTGGAAATTATCTGCCACATAAGAAGCCTCTGAGAATATAGATGAGAAGAACGAAGACAAGCAACAGCCTCTGTCATTTTTTAAAAGAAAATTATTCTTATGACTCTTTTCTTTAATGATCAAATTTTAAATTTCAAATTACTAAACTTTTGTCTGTAATTATCCCATTTCCCCATCCATCCAGGTATGAATAAAGACCTTGAAATGGAGGCTCAAAAATAATCTTTTTTGTCCTGATATATCATATAATTCAAAGATTTCTATTTTGTGGGTTTGTTGGCTGGTTGTTTTGCTTAGTTATTTTTCCCTCAGCAGCCACAACATCCTTATTAACTGAAATACTTTGTTGGTTGGTTAAGAATTTTCTTGTTGATGCATTTGTATTTTCCATTCTTAGTACAATATCAAGCACATTTTGTAACTTTAGTAGGAAATGTATCTGTTGCTTGTATAAAGTTTTAGAAAAGTCCACATTGCCCCACATCCACTACTCTTTTTGTAAGTGTAATCTTAGTAAATATATATATTAGTTTTCAGTTGTCAGTGAACATACAACTTTGATATAAGCACTCTAATGCCAAATAGAATCTTCTTTTGGGGAATGAGAAACCATCCATGAAACCAACTTACATATCAAGGCCCTGTATAAATCAGGGAAAGACAAAGGGGAAAAATATAATTTCATATTCACATAGCTTCTCAATATCAATCCTATTGGAAAGACACTCATACATGGAAAATCCAAAATGGTGGATAAATCAAAATTTATTTATATTTGACTTTGGATATTGCTTTTTTTGTTTGATACCCATTTTATAAGAACTAATAGTTTTTGCATGGCCAAAATGATAGTGAATCAATGTTATGCTAATGTCCCATAGCTAGACAACTAGGTGGCACTTTGGAAAGAAAATTATATTTGGAGTCAGGAAGGCACCAATTTACAATATGGCATTTATGCTTTAGCAGTAATTATAGTAACTTTTATAAACTGAGGAAGAATGAAATGAGCAGAAGCAAAGGAACTATTTATATAATAACAATAACTCTGAAAGAACAAATTACTTTTCAAGCTATAGAAGCTATGATCAAAGTAATGACTACCCATGATTCTGGAGGAATGTTGAGTGTGCATGCTCTCTCCTCCCAATCAGAGAGGTGATGAATTTTGAGTTCATAATGAGATGTGTATTTTTTTAAACAGTCATTGAAGGAATTTGCTTTGCCTAAATATGCTTATTTGTTCTAAGAAATTTCAGTTTTTTTCCCCCAATAGGGTAGGACATGGGAGGGAGAATAAATAGATTTCTATTCATTAAAAAGTAAATCTTTCATTTAAAAGAAAAAGAATAATTGAATTCAAATTCTTTCTCAGCAATGACTTTGAACAAGTCTTAACTTCTTTTAATGTCAATTTTCTCATCTGTAAAATGAGGCAACTATTTCTAGATGTCTTGGTAGGACCATGTGAGCAACATATGTAAAAAACTTTACAAACCTGAAAAGTGCTATAGAGATGTAAATATTATTGGCTTAAAGTTTTTTGATCTATAAAAGCTTTGTGCTTTTGTACTTTTTAAAAAGCAAACCACAGTACTTTTTGCAAAGCAGATGCTTCTCTGGTATTTGTTGATTGAATAAGAAAGTAGCTGAGAATTTTTCCTAGTAGAATATAAGCATCTTGAGGGCCAGTTTTGGATCCCCAAAATCTAGCATAGTGGGTTGCATATTGCAAGCATTGTAATGAGGGTTTAATAGTAAATAAGTGAGATCTTACTTTTATTTGAACAATTTATCAACTGAATGAGTGTTCTGAGAATGCTTTCAAAGCAAAATAATAAGGAAACACTAGGGAGACCTGGGAAGCTCTCCAGCTTTTTTTTTTATTCTGACCCCTAAGCAGGTCTCCCTACCATTCATTCCTTTATTCTTTTCACAAACATTTACCAAAAGACTCTGTTCAAAACCCTATGCTAGAAGTATTTTTTTTAAATGGAAAAGTAGACTTTCTCTAATGAAATTTACATTCCAGAGAGGGGAGAAAGAGAGAGAGGGAGAAGGAAAGTTAAACAAATCAATATAATTTGAGGCGTGAGCAGATACTAATAGCTGTGGGGGGATTTACTTTCTAGGATATACTTTCTGTGAGAAATAGTTTTTGAGTTGAGACTTGAAGAATTTTAAAATTTGGAGGTGAATAGGGAATTCTTTCCAGGTTTGTAAGACCTCGATTGGAGAAAAGGCATGCCATCTTCTCTATGGTAGGGAGAAACACTCTTAGTAGAACTGCTTCACCTGTTTCTTCCCATAGATGCTACACATGTAGCATAGAATTACGGGACAGGAAGAGGTCCTTGGAGCTAGTTTGGTGTAGTAGGCTATATTCAGAATTTAGAATAAGACGGGTCAAATCTTGGCTTTGATATGTCCTGCTAGTATAATTGTTAGAGAGGTTCTGAGGCTTATCCATAAAATAAGATCAGACTAAATGAGTCTAAGGTCACTCTCATCACTATCTAGTTCAGCCTCCTCATCTTGTGGGTGAGGAAACAGGGCCAATGAGGTTGAGTTACTTGCTCTAAACCATTCAATTTAGTAATGGAACTAGATGGCACAGTGGATGAAGCACTGACCTTGGAGTCAGGAGGACAGAAGCTCAAATCTAGCCTCTGAGCTATGTGAAATTGGGCAAGTCATTTAACCCTGATTGCCCCACATCCAGGACTATCTCCTGTCGTCATGATTCCCCTCCCACTCAAATCCAATTCATGTGCTTGTCATGATATCACCTCCCTGATGTTTGTGGTCTTCTTCAAGAACAAAGGATAAATATTAATTAGTGGAACTTCAATTAAAAGTTCTCTCTTCACCCCAGAGCTGAACTTTTTCCCACTAAAGAATACTATTTGCCAAAATTTAAAAAAAAAAAAGAATACTATTTGCTATTCAAAGAGCCCTGGCCTAAGCATTTAGTACTGTATTTTTTAATTCCCAAATTTGTCCCTCACAGACTATGCAACCTTGAAAAATCAGTAGCTTCTCTGTTCCTCACTTACAGAATGAAAGCTATCAGAGGATCACTTTGGTCTCAGTTAGTTATAAAATATTATAATTCTATGTAAGCAAATAGTCCTATGAAAAAGAGATACCATAGCATAATAGAGAATAGACCTAGAAATCAGACCTCTCAGGACCCTCAAATAGCTCTTCTGAACTACAAATTATAGATGAGTTGTTGACCAGCATCGATGGAGGGAATTTCCATGCCAAAAATTCATTACACTGATGAAATCCCTAGTAGCAACCCCCCAAAATAGTCTAAAATGTCAACAAAACAAATAATTAAGTAGGCTATTATAAGTACTGAATGTTTATAAACTTGAAAGCAGTTAGTTTCCACAGATGTGCTATTATGTGAATTATCCACCATGGATGAGTGAGTTGATTACATGTCTCATGTGTGGTAAATAAAGATTATACCAAAGTATGCTAACATAGTACCAGTGCTAATAAGTCAAGGAGATCTTCAATCAGTTGAGTAATAGTAACATACTAGGGCATAAGTGTGTTTCCAATTAATGAATTTTCTAAAAGAGACAGACTTTTATAGGTAGAAAGAAGCTTTAAGATTATCTAGCCTAACACGATCATTTTACACACAAGGGACCTAAGTCCCAAATAAGCAAAGTGACTTACTTAAGGTCATGCAGAGACTAAAGTGAGTGTCTGAGCCAGGACTACATGTAAGATCTCCATCCACACTTCTTACCATTGTAACACAACAATAATTCTATTTTTTTATGAATTTAATCAACAGACATGAACATCTCAATCCAAAACCAAAAATGAACATTGTATATGGGACTATGAACCTCTGATATGTAGTTTGATTTTTTTTCATAACAACAACAAAATTTCCTTGTGTGTCCTTTTGGACATCTTTTAACTTTCATCTGTATATTTTAAAATGTTTTAAGATTTTTTTCTCATTTTTTTATGTTTCTGTACCACCTACTATATACTTACTCATTCACTTTCATTTAAGAAAATCCTTATAACAGTCAAATATAGTCAAGAAAAATAATTTAACATACTGGCAATTTTGGAAAACATGTCTTATGCTATACCTCTAGTTCATCGCCCTTCTGCCAAAAAGTGTGGGTGGCATACTTCATCAGACTTCTAGTCATGACTGTTGTTGGTTTCCTGGTTCTGCTCATTTAACTCTACATTTGTTTATATAAGTCTTCCCTGGTTTCTCAGCATTCATCATATTTGTCATTTCTTATGATGCAATAATATTGCAAAATATTCATATACTTCAATTGGTTCAATCATTCCTCAGGTGATTAGGTACCTGTGGAAATCATTCTTCCTGTTAAAAAACATCAGCTGTGACAAATATGTTTCTGTATAGTCAAGCTATGAAAATTATACACAAATGTAAAACAAAGATAGAATTGCTTTGGGTAAATATTTAATGAGTAAATAAATAAATAATATATATATATATATATATATAATCACTTAAACCTAGTCAGTGCAGTACACATACTTGTATTTGAATAAATCTTATAAAGAGTCCTTTAAAACTATAAGGTACTTAGTAATTTGTTGAGATCCCATATGAAATTTATTGTATACATTTGGTTCAAGATTTAGAAGGACTACTATTACTGGGCAGAATTTTAGAACAGTTCCAGTTACGTAGAATGATCTAGAGAATAGTAAATTCAGCATAATTGTGTTATTTTTTTGTTTCACTTTTAGTTTGGAAGTGCCTGGTTTCCCTCCCAGTCTTAATTAAGAAGTGGTTTACTGAATAAAATTGAAATATTCTTTGATATTTAAGGATCTTAGAAAGCTTGAGAGTAACCAATCCAAATGTAATACACCTTATATAGAATTGAAGATATAAATGTAAATGGTATGAGATTAGACTGTGTGTACCAAGCCCAGAGATTTCTCAAATTATTGTTTTTTTCTTCTTTTGTTTTAATTTTTTCAAAATCTTCAATAAAATTTAGGTAAGCTATATAAGCTTTCTTCCTCTAATTTCCCAGTTTAGTAAGCCTGTCAAAAAAGAAAAAGAAATGATCCCATCAATCAACAGAAAATTAAAATAAGACCAGCCAAATCAATCCATTTATTCACAGACTCATGCAACATTGCATTTCTCTTAACATATCAAGAGTACACCACTTTTTCTTGAGTAATAAAATTAAAATGTATTTGAATGATATTGATATTTCCCAGGATTGTAAGCAATCAATTTCAGCATTCATGTTTAAATTCAATTGATCTAACTTTTGTTTAAAAAAGACTGATCCTGGAAAGGAATCCTAATGCTTTTGTGTATTTTTTTTCCTTCCTCCTGCTACAGTCAAAAACAAAATGGAATTCTATACACTAATTAAATTTTCCATTTTCTAATCTGATGAAAGTATTCAGAAAGAATTGCTACCATAAAATCTCACTGGTTCAACAAATTGAGGTAAAGTCAAAGCTGAACTATATTTATTTTTAATGATATAATGATTTATCCTATCATATAGGTTGCCTCAGATTTTTTTCAATTAAAAATTATTGAGCACCCACTGGGTGCAAGGTACTCTGGTAGGTAGTAGAGATACAAAGATAAAAATAATGCCCATTCCATTAAAGGCTGTGTGAGGGGTGGCTAGGTGGAGCAGTGGATAGAGTATTGGCCCTGGAGTCAGGGTTCAAATCTGACCTCAGACACTTAATAATTACTTACCTAGTTGTGTGGCCTTGGACAAGCCACTTAACCCCATTTGCCTTGCAAGAACCTTAAAAAAAAGGCTCTGTGAATGGAGTAAAAATTCTGGCATCACATGGATATTAATCCTAGCTACTTGAAATACAGAGAAACTCATCACCAAAAGGTTAGTCACCAGGTGATGACTCTTTGGCTATAGTGACCCAGAGAACAGGCAAAAATACAAAATGATCTTTAATCTTGTCTGCCCCAGCAGTGATGGTTGTAAATTGTTATTAAAGGTACTTAGCAGAGGGTACTAAGAAACCTTAAACCATCAAGAATCATCACTTTAACTCTTGGTAATTTTAATTAGTGATATTTGTCCAACAATCAACAAATTGATACTGTTAAAGGAACAGAACCACATATTAATATTCTTGCTGTAAATTAAAGTAAAATAACAATAATTGCTGATATTTATATGATACTTTAAGGTTTGTAACTTAATAATTATTATCTTATTTGACCCTAACAAAAACCTTATGAAATAAATGCAATTATTATCCTCATTTTTGTTTTTTGACCCTCCAATCCCATAGCTTGGTCCTTTTTATTCTCCCACTGACTCTGAAATAATGAGTCTCTAAAGAGATAATATCCTCTTCTTTTTTTTTCAGGATATATGCCTTTGATCATCATTTAGCCCTTATAAGTTTCTCAAATATGTTTATCCTATTTAAGAGTTTTTTTTTCCTACAGTGTTTGCCTTTCAAAGACCTTGTGCAGTTTAGGTTATCCCTTGAGAAATGCTTAGAATACTTAAAATTCACTGATATTTTTAGAGGTTCCTTTTTTTTTAATTGTCCTTTTAAATTTTCAAAATAAACTACCAATTGAAAGCAATCATTTTTTGTAGTTTTTTTGATATATCATATTCCAGGCTTTTTTTTCCCTTAGTTAATGCAGAGTCATACAAAATGCTAACTGGAATTTTCTGGAATGTGATCTGTATCATTAATAGCTTGATTGTTTTTTATTTTACTCTATAGCTTAGCAATAACATTCCTAGATTGTTGATTGTAAGGTTTCATTCTGGTGAGAACATATAGATTCTATCAATCAACACTTTCCATCTCTTTCCAATACTTCTAGGGAATTTTCTTCAATATTTTGTCTTCTGACTTTGCTCTAATATTTCTTTTATCATCTAATTTTTTAGTTCTATTTCCTCTGGTTTTTTCAAGATTTTACTTTTATAAGTTTTTATAGTTTCTCTTTTAAGCTTATCTATTCCATTCCCCATTTTTTTTCTCTCATCTCTTTTGTTATGCCTTGGGGCAGCTAGGTAGTAAAATGGATAGGCACAGGTGCTAGAGTCATGAAGCCCTGAATCCAAATTCGACCTCAGACACATAATATTTACTTAGCTATGTGACTTTGGGCAAGTCCCATTAACTCCATTGCCTTGCAAAAAACAAACCAAAAAAAGTCACTTAATCCTGAGTGCCTTACATCCAGGATCATCTCCATCATCCTGATTCATATCTGACCACTGGCTCTAGATGGCTCTGGAGGAAAAAGTGAGGCTGGTGACTTTGCACAGCAGCCCCTTATTCAAATCCAATTCAGTTGCTTGTATTAGCATCATCTCCCAGATGTCATGGTTTTCTTCAAGGATTAAGGACAAACATCTTCATTAGGCCTTTCAACAACTTTCAGAGATTTTGTATCCATTCTATTTTTTATTCTTGAGTTTTAGTGATAGCTATTTCAGAAAAAACTCCCTCTACTAAGCTTTTACCTTGGAATTTTCTTACTCTATAGGATTTATTGATTGTATTGGGAATGTTTCCATTTGCTAGTTCATTCCTCGAACTCTCTTCTGTAGTGTTTATCTCTTTTAGGTGGGGCTTTTTTTTTTGGCCTTTGTTAATTATCCATCACTCTTTACTATTAATTTCAAAATTTTTATAATTCAGTTGCTGATGGAACCTGTCAAGTAGAATCTACTGCATAGGGGTGGGGAAGCTAGGAATCAATAAGGCATCCCTTTGCTAATTTTATTTATAGATTGTTGGGGTTTTTTCCTTTTCTTGGGAATTACCCTGTGGTAATACTCCTTTCCTATAACTAGTCTGACTATTGTTCTATTACTTTATTTGGTACCCTTCTTACTATTTTTGAGGGTATGGGAGAGAAAGTAGATTTGGCCAGAAATTTTTGTTCTGTGATCTTGATTATATTCCTGCATTTTATTGTGATTTATATCCATTGGAAACTATAGTCACCACTCTGCTATACTTTTGCACAATTACTATTTGAGGAAATGACAATGGCACTTGAAAAGATGAAGTTAGGAAGAGCACCTGGTCCTTACTACATAAATGTATAAGAAATTCAAGCTAGAGAAAATTCTGCAACTTAGCCAGGGAAGGCACTCATGTATATGTATGAAAACATTTACATGATAATTTGGGGGGAAGGAGCTAGCAGCTGAGTAGGCAGAGAAGATCAAGAAAGGTTTCACATGTACAGTGGCACTTGACACATTCTATAAAATTTAAAATTAACTTAGGGATTGATTCTCAAGATATCTCAAGAGGACAGATTCCAAAGAAGTGAAACAAACATCACAGCTGGAGATTTTGTGGCCAGGGAAATAGCAACCAAGAAAATATTAGTAACTACCTCCGTCAAGCCTAATTTCTTATCAGTATAAAATCATTCAAAATGTTTTATATATATATATATATATATATATATATATATATATATATATATATACAACTTTAATGAAAACATGGGCAAAGAAACAGAAGGAAGACTTTCATAGTTAGTATTCTAGAACCAACAACATCTTTATAGTCACATAACTGAAAGGTATAGAAAATGCAAAATCTTCCTGGGTCTATCATTTATTAATCTTTTTAGCAGAATAAAATTTATCCTTGAAGGCCCTCCTCAAACAAAAGATCTGCTATGCTTACAATCCTTGGATAGATGTGACTATGAAAATAACTTTACTCATCAATCTAGTGATTATTGGCATCAAATGAGTTATATAACAGAGAAATGTGCCTTACTAAGGAACCCTACAGCATTGTAGAAGATATCTTGCAACAAGAATCCAAAAAGAAAATTTTCTTATCATGTTAAGATTTTCTAAATGTTCCTACTCACATATTTTATGGTAATATGGTACAATAAGGAAAACTTGTATGAAGAGATCAGAATTCAAATAATCCAATGTTTACTATATATGTTCTTGTAAAATTAGTGACCTTACCTTACTTAGCCTTATTTTTTCTTATCTTTCACATAACTTTTTCTGTTCAGATTACAATTTCATTATTGTGGAAAAATCCCAGTATAGAAATTACCTCCACCAAAAATAGATCAACTGCTCGTCTCACTTTTGGTCTCAGAAAGTTGTCTGAACCACTAAGATGTTGGGTGACTAGCTCCTCATGATACAATCTTTTTAGATCAAAGACAGGACTTAAACCCAATTCTTCTTTAAAAACAAAAGTGAATGAAAATGCCTATTGTCAACATTATATCATATGACTGCATAGATAGCCTGTCAAGTGAATTCATCAATGTCTGTATATTTTCAACAGATATTAGAAATGCATAGTAATCTTAGTTGAGCGTTGAGCAGGAAAAAGGCAAACTGGATTAGAATTCAGAAAATAGCTTCCTCTGTGTGTGTCTAGGCCCACAGTAGGTAGTGATGGAACCAGATCAGCTAGTCATAGATAAGGTCTTAAAGGACCTCAGAGGTCACCTGGTCCAAGTCCCTTACATTATAAAGGAGAATTCTGGGACCCATAGAGTTAAATGACTTGCTCTAGGTCACATAACTAGAAATTTGCACAATAAGGATTCAGACCTAGATTCTCTCACTTAAATTCCATTTAGAAGCTGTAGGTATTACAGTGAATAAAGCACTGGGTCTGGAGTCAGAAAGACAAGAGTTCAAATCCAACTTCAGACTAACTAGCCTTATGAACATTGGCAAGTTGCTTAAATTCTGTAAAATGAGGTTAGCACCTCATCTGTAAAATGGGGTTAGCAGCTACTTTCCAAGGTGTTGTGAGGATCAAATGAGATAATAATTGCAAAGTCTAAGCACTAGATTAATCTTAGTTATTGCTCCTGTTCCTGCTGGGGCTTGTTATTGATGACTCAGTCTGGTCTTGTGACTCCTTTATGACTCTGACTTTAGAATGATATTCTGTTTTTAGTCTCAGATCATTGCCATTACACAAAATAACCTTCCTCCTCTCCATTCCTGCCACTTGCATTCTCTACCTCATAGGCTCTTAAATTAGGAATTGAGTAAAGAGGTAGAATGAATATGATCCAGGATTGAGACTTGGTAGGGCACAAGGAGAACAAGGAGGTAAAGGATTCAGGGATGAGGGGAGATGTATAGCTTAACTGATTAATTATTGAAACAAGAGTGATGAACTGGGAAAACGATGGGAAGAAGAGATTATAATGATGATCCAAAATCACTGAGGAGTAATGGTATATATAGAGAGAGGTGTAAGGATAAGAGATTAGTATCAGAGAGGGCAATTACAGAGTTTGCGATTATGAAAGTAGATGCAGTTATAAAATATAAGGGTGAACACCCCTGTGAATGCCTAAAGTAGGATGGAATTTGAGAAGCTGGTTGAATCGAGCGATATCAATGTTAATGCTAAAATACTCATGAATAAATGCAAAAGTTGAAATAGAAAGGACAGTTTGAGCTAGGTACATAATTACTAGGCTTATA
This sequence comes from Macrotis lagotis, assembly GCF_037893015.1. Classification (NCBI taxonomy): domain Eukaryota; kingdom Metazoa; phylum Chordata; class Mammalia; order Peramelemorphia; family Peramelidae; genus Macrotis; species Macrotis lagotis. The sequence goes on along the minus strand of NC_133664.1, from coordinate 89,828,361 downwards.
GTATATTATATGTGGATTTCAGGAAGGGATTAGACATTTCTCAAAATATCACTGAATTCGATAGCAGAAGGATCCTCAGATGGATATCTAGTACAACACAGGTGTATATACATATATATCTAACATATATATATATATATATATATATAAAGTTAAAAAAGATATATATATATATCTAATATATGTATATAAAAGTTAAAAAAAGAGTTAAAAAGGAGTATCCTAATCTAATTTTATTCTGTTAGTTAAGAATTGATGAAAAGGTAAAAGCTTATCTTATATGTATCATATTTAAATGTATTATTTTTTAATTTTTTATATTTTTCTTTTTTAATAAATGCATGCTATTTTAATAAACAATAAGTAGAAATTATATACTTGTGACACAGAACTTGTATAAAACAAATGCTTTGTAGCTTAAACCATCTAAATCAAGATACCTATCACCATCTGATGGCATCATATCCCAATTGCAAGAAAAATACCAGTGGGCAGCTGATTGGCACAGAGGACAGAGCACTGGCCCTGGAGTCAGGAGGAACTGAGTTCAAATACAGCCTCAGACACTTAATAATTGCCTAGCTGTGTGACCTTGAGCAAGTCAGTTAACTCCAATGCCTTAAATAAATAAAATATTAAAAAAAAGGAAAAAATCAAAGGAGACTAAACAACTCATGAGTACTGAACTGAAAGTGCAATATGCATGTTTACTGGGCTATGTTCCTTTGAGTACTAATTCTGTTGATTCCATGGATAATAACATTGCATCAATGAATCATTTTGAACCAAATTGGGTATCAAGTATATATGTGGCCACAAGCAAAATGTAAATGATTTGTGAAATGCTTTTATGTCACCAGGATAATCTAAGAACAAATGGTTTATTGTATTTATCCTAATTAAATCATTTACAAAATTATAAATATTTACATTTAACAACCAATTAAGATAGACCTTGGCAATCCCATTTGTCCCATATATCTAATACTACCATCAATGCTATATTAATTGCAAAATGAGTTATTTCTTTGAAATCTCTTCCATGAAATCCAGTTCTCCCGTGTCTGATGTTTTAATTTTCTTAAAAGGGAAAATGTTTATATTCTTGTCTCAACTAAATGTTTTATTTTTTGTTTTCTCCCCCTCTCCTCAATATAGGTCCCAGAGTCCCCATGGTGACAGTCCACAATACCACTGACCAAAAAAGTGAGTACTTTGTGTCTTTTGTAAAATCTTTGTGAGCCCTAAGGAGAATAGCAAACAAAATGGCTTACTTCATTTCACTTTGTTCTGTTCTAAGGTATAACATCAGGGTCAGAACCATACTCTCCACTACTGGAAAGGAGCTCTAGTTGCTCATTTGGTAGTACAATGAAATATAGCTCAGATAGAAGTAAGCCAGGTCTACCACTGCATGGACTACAGATGGAGTTGAATTCTAGGAGAGTTAATGGCATGATAACTAAACTAGGAGCTTTAATACTTGGCCAAAGTCAAAAAGTCTGAATATATCAGAGGTATGATTTGAACTCAGCTCTTGGTTCTACAGCTCACTATCTATTATACTACACCTCCTCTCTCAAAGATGAGATCCCATGGACAGGTTATATAAACTGTGATCTTGAAGAGAGTTTCCACATCATCGAGATAATAACTGACATTTCATGGGGATAGGACCTGTCTCTTTAGTTTCATGACTCTTGGGAACTCCTTCATGAGAAGACTCTACCCATGTAGTCTTAAAGAGTTGCCTGGAACAAAAAATTAAGTGATTTAAATGCCCAGGGTCACGTAGTCAGTATATTTTCAAAGGAGAGAGACTTGAACTGAGATTTTCCTGTATACAGTAAATAAATGAAATGAATTTTTAAAAAAGATAAAGAGGGGGCAGCTAGGTGGCACGGGGGATAGAGCACCAGCTCTGGAGTCAGGAGGACCTGAGTTCAAATCCAGCCTCAGACACTTAATAATTACCTAGCTGTGTGATCTTGGACAAGTCACTCAACCTCAATACCTTGCCAAAAAAAAAATTAAAAAGTCTAGAATTCCCAGGTTGGTTTTCCTAATTGAGGTTTTATACTGTGGCTAAAGAGTATTGAAAATGTTGACAGAAGAGAAAGCAAAGAGTCGAATTAGAGGTATTTATGACAAAGCAGGGAAAGGAGTATTTTCTTATCTCAGTGGCTTTCTCTGCTTGTGTTCCTCTATGATATCAGTGAACTTGACAAAAAGGCTTATAAGTTGCATTTGGTTGAAAACTGCCTGTTTCTGAAGAATGTCAAATGGCTTGTCTGGCCTGGCATCATAAAGTCAACCTCAACTGGCTCTTTTTGTTGTTGTTCAGTCATTTCAGTTGTGTCTGAGGTTGCTTTTCATCCCTAATTCCTATTGATACTTATTTGTTCAGGTCATTTAAGGTTTTTTAAGATGATTGACTTTTTGTAACAGAATGAACTCTTGTTAAGAAGACAATGACTTAATGAGAACTCTGTTCAATGTGGCACTAGTGGCAAACACTGGGGTGGGGAGAAAAATTTGCAATATTCCTCAAATCATTTGATGTATTTGACTGCCCATTTTGCCTGAGTCAGCCTGGCCAACATTACAACAGGGGGATAGGGGATATACAGAGCAGCAAAGAGGAAAGACAAAGATTCATAAAAGATAGAGGTGGTTGTTTTCTTTTTTAATTACCACAGATGAGAAATTGAATCTAAGAAACCCTAAATTGTTTTGAACTGTTTTTAGATATTTTAGAAATTGAGAGATAACATTGCTATATCCATTCACAAGGTGAGTAGTTAATCACTCAAAAGGGGAATATTAGAGGGCAGCTAGATGGCACAGTGGATAGAGTACCAGCCCTGGAGTCAGGAGTACCTGCATTCAAATCCAGTCTCAGGATTTTTACCTAGCTAGCTGTATGACCTTGAGTATATATCACTTAATGCCATTGCCTTGCAAAAAAAAAGGAAAAGTGGAATGTTAGAAAACATCTTTGGGTGGAGGGAAGGTTGAAAAATTAGTAAAAGGGACAGAGCAGAAGTTAGGGAAGGGCAAGAAAAAAACAGGTGTGGTCTCTCTAAAGTCCAGAGAAGAAAGAATCCAATAGTGGAGGATTATCAGTGTCCAGAGCTAGAGTGGGGTCAGGAAACATGAGGATTTTTTTTAAAGCATTTGATTTGGACATTAGGAGTTAATTGGTGAGCTTTGAGTGATTTTGATAAAGGAGTAAAAATGTAAACAAGACTGAAAGAGGTTAAGAAAAATGTGAGCAAGTATAGTATCAAATGTAGAAATTATTTTTTTATTTTTTTTAGAAATTTTTTTCAAGAAAAAGGAGATGATGATATTTGAATGAAAGAGAATCAAGGAAAAGCAAATCATGTGGTTAATTTTAGTCTATAATATATACCTTTGTCTATAACAATGTGCCTTCATTGAAAAAACATTAATGAGGCTTTCATCCTTACAGCAAGCTTGTTTCAATAGTCTTTGTTTAAAAAACCAAAACAAATACCATACAGAACCCTCAAGTATGACACGTTTTCATATATAATGTTAATAATTGATTTTTTTATTTGTTCATACTCAAAAAACATAAATAGTTAATTTATTTTATGAGATTTTTTTCTCCATAAAATATATGGCCCAATAAAAATACAAAACCCTCTAGAGTTCTTAAGAAATATTTTTCTGCTACTGTCAACCTAACGTTCATATGAAATAATTTTGCTATGTACATTTTGGTAGTTGGAGTTTGATTATCAATGTCTTTTCACAAACTAGACCTGAGGAGAAGAAATAAAGAGCTCATTTTGTGAATGTTACCAAGTAAGCCTTTCAGATCAGGGGTTCCTAACTTTTGTATCATGGGTGGACCCTTTTGACAATCTGGTAAAGCCTACAGAGCACTTCTCAAAAGAATGCTTTAAAATAATTGAAGGAAATGACAAATTTTAGTTGCAGATTAACGAAAATGAAAAATAATTTTCCCCCCATTTTCCTGCTTAGAGTCCCTTGAGTCTATTCAGGAACATTTGTGAACTCCAGGACATGCTTGGGATACCATTTGGTGAACCAGAAAAGTCATTAATTTAAAAAAAGATAACCAATAACCTCTTAGTCAAAGCACCACTTCAGTAAATGTTTTGTCACCCAATCAAGTAATCCTTTCTCCTAGTTTTCCTTTGGCAAAAATAGTTAAGCAAAATTGGTTTTCTCTCTTAGAAGGTTTCCTCAAACTTTATGCCATGATTTGCAAACTGGAATGGTATTATACAATAGTGAAGTATTACTAGAAAAGTAGAAAATTTTGCCAAAAATGAAATATATCTACATTGACAAAAATCTTATTGCATTATTTTAAAAAACATTGAGCCATTATATTGTCTTTTCATTTTGTTATGTTTAGATTTAAATTTAATTTAGGATTTATGGTAAGAAGCACCAGAGCTTTTCAAAAGTAGAATGGTCTCACAAAGACCCGTATGATAACACCACTCAGGGACCATTAGCATTGATACTAAGCAGATAAGTGGCATAGCGGATAGAGTGGATAGTTACAATTTTGTCTGACTCTTTGTGACCCCTTTGGGGTTTTCTTTGCAGAGATTCTAGAATGTTTTGCCATTTCCCTCTCTAACTCATTTAACAGATGAAGAAACAGAGACAAGCAAGTTTAAATGACTTGCCCAATGTCACATAGCTATTAGATGTCCAAAGTCATATTTTAACCCAAGAAGAATGAGTCTTCCTGACCATAGCCCCTCCATTCTATCTACTGCATTAGAAAAACTCCAGGAAAACTGGAAGAGTTCAAAGACTGCCTCACATACTTAATAGTTATGTGACCCTGGACAAATCACTTAAATTCTCCATCTCAGTTTCCTCAACTGTAAAATGGAGATGATACTTTCTTCACAAGGTTATTTGGAAAACCAATTGAGATGATGATGAAGATGATATTCAGGTAGTATTTTAAGCTTTACAAAACACTTTAGGAAAAAAAAAACACTTTAGGTATATTTTATCTCATTTGAACATCAAGATTCTTTAGTACCATCTAGCTGACTATATGGAAATAATGTGCAAAGTACTATGCAAATCTTAAAGTACTATATAAAAATCATAATAATTACTCATATCACAATTATATTAATATTATAAAATATTGTAATAATTCAATAAAATAATTTCATTCATTATAATAATAGTAAGAAAGCAATAAGCTATGTCCTAGCAGCCCCACTTCAGGCATACCTTTCTAGGTTCCTTGTAATCAAGAGATAATTTTTCCCCCCTCATCACTAGGGTTCTTCAACAAAGACTAGAATACCACTTATTGGGTTTAGTGTAGAAATGATTCTTATTTAAATGGAGATTAGACACTAGATGACTTCTGGTACCCCAACTCTAAAATTCTATCATTTTCTAATTGATACATTAGGAAGCATCCCACTAAGGAACCAGCAGTTTAGTGAGATGAATGGACTCTTCCAATATGCTAGTCATTACCATCAATATTACTTTATTTGAAATTTACCACCATTCAGTGAATTAGGAAATGGAATTCTTAATCAGACTGAAGGAGTTTGTCGTAGGTCAGACTATACTAAACTGGCACCAGACTCTAGCCTATATCTTCTGACTCCAAGTCCATGCCTTTCTTTTCTTTTCTATTATATTCTTTTCCATGGCACACTATGATGTTAAATATAGTCTAACAAATAATATTGAATATGAGTATTGAGTTATCAAGAAAGTTCTCCCTCTGCAGATTCCAAGTATCTCTCCTCTTGCCTGATAAGGAATCCTATCCCCACCATTAGAGATTTATTATATATCTGTAGCATGTGTGTGTATATATATATATTTTTTTAATTTACATTTATATTTAAATATCTATGCTCCTCAGGGTTTATAACATATTAAACTATAATCAGCATTGGGATTACTTTGAGTTTGTATATCAGTTTTCTTTGAGTAAAATCATAAAAAGGAACAGGGGATAGGAATTGTACAGCTTGGGTAGCAGAAAGAAGAGAAAGGAAAATAGCATTGATCTCTCTCAAGAAAAAATGACTAAGTGGGCTACTGTAGAAAGAAAATGGGAAGAGATCAATTTTGTTTGAGGTAGCATGAGGACACCAAAAAGGAAAGATGAGCCTTGAACCTTCTGGTACAAGGGCATTGAAGGCCAATTTTTTCCTTCATAATTTTTCCCCAGGGCTGATGATGAAACATTATGAAGGAAACAGGAAGGATAAAAAAATGAAGTGCTATAAAACCAAAACAAAGTATAATGTTTAAGACAGTGTCTTGAATATCATAAATTCTTTTTTTAATTAAAGATTTTATTTATTTTGAGTTTTACAATTTTCCCCCAATCTTACTTCCCTCCCCCAACCCCCACAGAAAGCAATTTGTCAGTCTTTACATTGTTTCCATGTTGTACATTGATCCAAATTTAGTGTGATGAGAGAGAAATCATATCCTTAAGGAAGAAATATGAAGTATAAGAGATAACAAAATCAGACAATAAGATATCAGGTTTTTTTTTCCTAAATTAAAGGGAATAGTCTTTGGTCTTTGTTCAAACTCCACAGTTCTTTATCTAAAATACAGATGGTATTCTCCATCGCAGACAGCCCCAAATAGTTACACTGATGAAATGAGCGTGTCCACACCCATGTTGCTGTTAGGGTGTACAGTGTTTTTCTGGTCCTGCTCATCTCACTCAGGATCAGTTCATGAAAATCCCTCCAGGCTTCCCTGAATTCCCATCCCTCCTGGTTTCTAATAGAACAATAGTGTTCCATGACATCCATATACCACAGTTTGCTAAGCCATTCCCCAACTGAAGGACATTTACTTGATTTCCACCACAAACAGTGCTGCTATCAATATTTTTGTACAAGTGATGTTTTTACTCTTTTTCATTATCTCTTCAGGGTATAGACCTAGTGGTATTGCTGGATTGGTGCCCTTTGGGCATAGTTCCAAATTTCTCTCCAGAAAGGTTGGATGCATTCACAACTCCACCAACAATGTAATAGTCCCAGATTTCCCACAACCCTTCAAACAATGATCGTTATCTTTTCTGGTCATATTGGCCAGTCTGAGAGGTGTGAGGTGGTACCTCAGAGAAGCTTTAATTTGCATTTCTCTAATAAGTAATGATTTAGAGCAATTTTTCATATGACTATGGATTGCTTTGATCTCCTCATCTGTAAATTGCCTTTGCATATCCTTTGACCATTCGTCAATTGGGAAATGGCTTTTTAAAAAAATTATGACTCAGTTCTCTGTATATTTTAGAAATGAGGGGCGGCTAGGTGGCCCAGTGGATAGAATACCAGCCTTGGAGTCAGGAGTACCTGAGTTCAAATCTGGCCTCAGACACTTAATTACCTAGCCATGTGGCCTTGGGCAAGGCACTTAACCCCATTGCCTTGAAAAAAAGAATCTAAAAAAAAAAGAAATGAGTCCTTTGTCAGAATCATTAGTTGTAAAGATTCTTTCCCAGTTTACTACAATCATAAATTCTTAATAAATGTTGATTATACTGAATTGAAAGGAGAAAAAGAAGAAATGGGATAATTTGGGATTTGTCAGATTACAGATATTTGGAGTTAAATGGCATAAACATAGACAGAAAATTTTAGTAAAATCTTTTCAAACTTCCCGAACAAAGAGGTTGAAGAAGAAAGTCTACATCATTCTACTGCCTTGAAAAGCATCGTGTGGAATCAGAATCAGGGGCAGAAAGGCCTTCCAGAAATATTTATTTTGTTTGGTAAATGTGCACAATTTAGTATAAAAACCCTCTGAATTGTCTAAGAGAACTAAGTTTGGAACCCCAACTCTTCTACTTTTATGTGACTCTCATACATGTCACTGAACCTTCCCAGGCCTTATTTTCTTCATCTTTAAAATGATGGGGTTGCTTAAAATGAACTCTTAGGTTCCTTCTGGTTCTAAAATTCTTTGACACAACATTCTGCAACCAAAACCAATATCTCAGTCAATTAATGATTCTTTTTTAAATTTAAATTTATTTATTGTTCCAACTACATATAAAGATAGTTTTCAACATTCATTTTTGTATGCTTTTGAGTTCTATATTTTTCTCCCTTCCTCTTTTCTCTCCCCCTTCAAAGTGAACAGTCTAATATGGATTATACATCATTAGCTATGTTAAAAATATTTCCATATTAATCATGTTGTGAAAGATGATTCAGAACAAAAAGGAACAAAAAACCATGAAAAGTTAAAAAACAACTATAAAGCATAAAACAAATTTTTAAAATGGAAAATAGTATGCTTTGGTCTGGATGTAGATGATATTTTTCCTTCACAAGAACTTTAGAATTATCTTTGATTCTTGTACTACTGAGGAGAGCCAATCCATCATGTTTGATCATCACACAATGTTGCTGTTAATGTGTACAGTGTCTCCAGGTTCTGCTCACTTCACTCAGCATCAGTTCATGTAATTCTTTCCAGGCTTTCCTGAAGTCTGCTCACATTCATATACCACAACTTGCCAAAAAAATTCCTCAATTGATAGATATCCTCTCAACTTCCAAATCCCTGCCACAACAAAGAAAACTATGTAAATATTCCTGAACATGTGACTCTTTTTCCTTTTTTTAATGATCTTTTAGGATACGATCTAGTAGTGGTATTGCTGGATCAAAGGGTTTGCACTGTTTTATAGTCTTTTAGGCATGATTCTGATCATAACTGATCTCCAGAATGGTTGAATCAGTACAACTCCAGCAACAATACATTAATGTCCCAGCTTTCCCACAATTCCCCATAATAAATGATTATTATAGATGGTCATAGTAGCTATTTCTCATCCAGATAGCCCATCAGAGATTACATTCCCAGGATGCATTCTTCTGCACCTAGAAAAAATGATTTTATTTAGTGTGCTAAGTACTCCCTTACTCTCACTTTAGTTAGACAGTACAGTGGATAAAGCACTGGTCCTGGAGGCAGAAAGAACTGAATTTAAATTCAACTGAACACACTTACTAGCTGTGAGATCTGGTTAAATCAGCTAACTTTGTGTGACTCAGTTTCCTCAGCTGTAAAATGAGGATTAGATAGGACTTACATTGCAAAGTTTTGAGGATCAAAAGAAATATTTGTAAAGTACTTAGCATGGTGTCTGGTGCTTAATAAATTCTTCTTTTCTTCTTCCTTCTAGCCTTCCTTACCTATCTAGGACTTTCCAAGACACTTTAAAATTCAACTTCTGCATCATTTTACATCTCTATGACTTGTCTAAAGTCATGGGAAAAGAGTATATACCTTGAACCAAGCAAGAAAATAGTCAGCAGCCTTAAAAAATAAATGAATGAATGAATGAAATGGTCATCTCCTCTCATCCTTTTTTCTGTTGGTTTAAGTTTTCTCATGAGAGACAATAAAACAGTGGTTTGAGTTAGGGTCTTGGACTTTGGAAATGGAAGATTTTGATCCCACCCTCTATCCTCTTGCTAGTTAAATGATTTTGAGTCATTACTTAATAACACATCTGAACCTCGATTTCCTCATCTGTGAAATGAGGATAATGAGAATAATGCCTGACTCAAATGAGATGTTTGTAAAATATTCTGTGAACTTTAAAGTATCATGTAAATGGCAGTAATATTTTTTTAAAAAAAAAGGAAATGGTATCAAATAATCTTTAGTATATAATAAGGCCTTAATGAATGCTTGCTGACTTGACATGTGGTATGCTTAAATTGTATAGCAGTTAGACAAAATGGAGGGGGTAGGGAAGTAGCTACCAGTTAAGAAGATGTTGATTATGGTTAGAAGAACCATAGTGGTACCTCAGTTTGCATCAAAATATATTAGAAAGGCAATATTATGTAATGGATAGAGTTCTGAATTTGAATCCTGCATCTAAATACTTAGCTATGTGACCATGGATACTTCACTTATTATCTTATTGCCCTGGTTTCCTTATGTGTAAAAAAGTTCCCTGTCAGCTATAAATCTATGAATTTATGATTGTGTACCATTGAGACCCTTTTCTTCCATATTCTAAGCCTATTCAGGGATGAGAAGGACAGAGAAGAGGAAAGGGATGACTCAGAAATCATGATCTGTCTTCTACAATTTACTTACATAGGAAGGGTACACACACACACACACACACACACACACACACACACACACAGAGAGAGAGAGAGTTTAATTACTAATTAAAATAATAATAAGATAAGGAGCTGATTAACTGTTAAATGAGAATGATAAAAGCTATAGGCATTGTCTGAGTTTGCCCAGAGGACAGACATGGCACTCATCTTATTGGATTAATGTGGAAAAGTTTCACAGAAATACAACACCTTGAACTGGGTCGTGACAAAATGAATGAGTCTATTATGGTTGTAGCAGGTTGAGTAAAAGGAATTTTAGGAATCAACTCTACTAAAGGACATCAGACCAGTTTTCTACAATCTCAGTGAAGCCCTGGCAGAGAGCAAAGGACAATGAAACCAAGTCCTCCATACCTTCTTATAATAACAAAACCATGGGGGCAGCTAGGTGCCACAGTGGATAGAGCACCTAATTGGAGTCAGGAGGACCTGAGTTCAAATGAGTCTTCAGAGACTTAATAACACTTAGCTGTGTGGCCTTGGGCAAGTCAATTAACCCCATTGCCTTGCCAAAAAAAAAAAAACAACAACAAAGTAAAATAACAAAACCATGGACTCAGGACCAGAAAGTTGTCTGGGTAAATGCCAGGGAAGACCTGTGGTAATCTATGTTAAGCATTTTCATGAAGAGTGGAAAATATTAAACTATTTTACTAAGGAAAAAAAATTAAAACTATGAGTAATAATAAGAGGGAAAAAGTTGCCTTGTTGATAAGAACACAGGCTAAGAGAGAATATGGAGATCCTTTCATCCAACTCCATCATTTTAAAATGAAGGAAAAGAGAGCCACAAAGAGGTTCCATGATTTGCCCAATGACATTCAGTTGACACCAGTAGGACTAGAACTCATTTTTCCTGATTCCTAGATCTGTATTCTTTTCATGTTTTGGTTCTTAGATAATGGGAAAGCCTATTTTGTAACCTTCAACGAGTGCCATTCCTGACCTCCAATCTTTGTCGATTATTCCTAAGAAAATATGAGGAAGCAGGAGTTTTAAATTTATGGTCTATAAACTCAGATTTTTTTTAAAATGATAACTGTATTTCAATATAATTAGTTTCTTTTATAACTCTCTGTGTTTTAATGTATGATAATTAAAAACAATATTCAGAGAAGAGATCCATAGGCTTTACCAGACTGCCAAACTGCCCAGGACATAGAAAAGATTAAGAAACATTGTTCCAAAGAGAAACTAAAGAGAGTAAGATCTGAGTCCCAGAGTACCTCAGAAGACTCATCAACAATGAATCAGTGTTACAAATCAGTCACACATGTATCCTTAACAACACCTAAATCTTGAGTATGCTTGAAGCACTTTGGTGGATAATGATATAGTGGGTGATCTCCTTATATAGTTTACTAGTTAAAAGTTGTAATTTTGCAAGAGGGATGATGGCAGGAATAGAGAAGATAATATTGAAAAACAACTCAATTCCTGCTCTATCTTCTCCGGCAAGGACATTCAAACTAGATAAGGCAAAGCAAGCATCTTAAAGAAGAGACTGAAGACAATGATAAGTGAAGAATAGTAAAATGGCAATTATCAGCTTAAATGAATGTAAGTTTCTGAGCTCATATGCCATATTACATTAAACTTATTCAATCTCATCTAATCTCTTGAACCTAAGCTGGTTTGGACAAGAGTTATCATTTGAAAATATTTGGTATTATATGTAGGTTTTTGCTTTGCAACCCATTGGGATTCGTTTTTATTTGATTTTGACACCACTGGTGGAGTAGATAGGCCATTGGACTTGAAGTCAAGAAGACCTAAGTTCAAATCCTGTCTCTGAAATTTATCAGTTGTATGACCTTAGGAAAGTCACTTAGCCTCAATTTTCTGATCATTAAAGAAGGAGTTGGATTCAAATGCCTTCCAGTTCTAAAATTTTGATCTGATAAGTAAATTTATAGAGGTGATTAAAGGACTACTATTAATTATGTTGGGGAAATTACCAAAAAATGGGAGAAGTTCCAGAAACCGGGGATGGACAGATATTATTCTAGTTACCACAAAGTAAAGGGGTCTTCTGAAAACTAAAATGAACCCCTGCCAAAATACAAAAATAAATGTTTAAAAATATAGAATAATGAGACTCTATTAAAGGGGGGAAAGACCTACCTGTGAAGTAAGATATATTATTCCCATTTTATAAATGAAGAAACTAAGCAAAAGAAATTGTGACTTGTCTACAGTCACACAGATAATAAATATAAGAGTCAAGTTCTGAATGTAAACCTTTCTCCAGAGTCTAGCACTATCCACTTATACCACCTCTCTACCTCCAAGCTAATTCTTTGCTGACAGCATGTTGCAGTCTGTTTGCACCTATCATGCCTCTCTCCATGGTACTTGGTGATTCTCAGCTTTGATTCTTCAGAGACTATAGCTATCCCTTACTTGAAATCATGCACCAATATGAAAATAATGTTGATGTTAAAAAAAAAAAAGCTAGGCCTCTGTTTCAGGAAGAAGTCTGTCCTTTGACAAATCATTTGGCCATATGGAACATACATTGAAAAATAATGTTGGTTGAGCAACACAAACAAGCTTTATATATTCCATATTTTGAGGAAAAGAAAAACCCTTCCCTGACCAATATAGTCACCATTCTGATCTGTTTTGTCCCATCTTTGTGCTTATTGAACTATGCCCTCCAGCCTATGTCATCCCCAGACATGTCCCAGTCCAAGAGGAATATTCACTGTATTTATGATGTCTGTCAAAGGGATGATCTCTTGGGGTGAAGAGTGCTGAATGCATGTCAGATGACCTATTGTCCCTGAACTCCCCACTCAGAGCCGTCACTCATCAGGCCCAGGGCTCAGTGTGGTCCCATCAAAGGATCATCACAGCACCTGCTGAAAGACTCAGGCACCGCCTTGATAGGGACTCATGGAGAGTGAACCAAGACAACAAAAGCATTGTCAAAGTGGGACTTCTGGGAAAGCATGAAGCCCTTGCCTCATGCCTTCGACTTGTCGAACCCTTTCATCATTGCAGAGGCCACTGGACAAGTTCCAAGCAAATGGTTTGAAGGGCTCATCCCTGCAGTCACGTTTACTTTTGTCTAGAAGTTTAAACTCATCCTGCTGTTCTTTTCTAGTCAGAACTCTGCAAGACCCCCAAGCCACAAAATGTTCCTTAGCACCTGGCTTCATTAAATCAGAGCATACAGCATTTTGGACAGACAGGCAAATGTGGATCTAGAGATATTCAGCAGAAGAGCCTGGGAACAAAGGAAGATACTGCAGGTGTGGAAGGTTCCATTCTGGGTCTCAGAGTTGATAGGACATTGTGAAGTCTCAGCATCCATTTTCTGAGCCTTCTCTTCCTCCATAGTCACCTCTCCTCCCCGAGCCTCTTGCAATTAAATTAAACTTAATTTAATCAAGAAATTTGTTAAGGGACTGCCATGTCTTAGATACTATTAGATACTAAAGATGTAATGACTAGAAAGAAACAGACCCTCCCCTATAGGAAGGACTCCTCTAAAATTCCCCTAAAGGAACTTCCCTTCTCCTTAAGGATAAAACATGGACAGAAATTCAGTAATTACAAATAGATACAATGTTGATTTCAACAGGGACCTAATAACTAGAGAAATCAACAAGGGTCTTCTCTTAAAGGTGGCATTCAAGGGAATTCAGGCTTCCAACCAACAGATGAGAGGAAACAGATAATTACAGGGTTGAGGCACAACCTATGCAAAAGTATAAAAGTGGGAAATGGGTTTATTGCATATATGGAATAGCAAGATGGTAGAATAACATATATTTATCCTGGAAAGATATTCTGGAAATGAATTGTAAAACACTTTAAATGTCAGAAAATGGAAGTTTTTTTCCTTCCTTCCCATGTCAATTGTTGACCTGAGAAAATACTGACCACAAATTCTTTCACCTTAGTTGCAATATAACCCACTATACCCCAATTCACAAAGTTAACTCTTATGCCCCATCATTGAAAAGAAACTTTATTCCTTATTAAAAAGATTTCAATCACCACTCCATAGACAAGGAAACTATCTTTGGAGTAAGAGCTAAGAAGTCATATTATATAGGCATACTATCTGAGATTAAAAAAAAGTACCTCCTCTCTTCCACATAGAAGAGTAAGAAGAAAGAGGAGGAGAAAGAGGAAAAAAAGGAGGATGAAGAAGAAGGGAGAAGGTACAGAAGATAACTTTTTTTTTTATTTCTGTAAAGCAGTATAGTTAAGTGTCTTGCCCAAAACTACACAGCTAGGTAATTATTAAATGTCTGAGGTCAAACTTGAACTCAGGTCCTCCTGACTCCAGGGCTGATGCTCTATCCACTGTACCACTTAACTGCCCCCAGAAAACATTTTTAAAGCACTATTTTCCAGGCCCTGTGCTAAGCACTATGCAATTATTATCTCATTTGCTCTTCAGAACAAACCTGGAAAATGGATTCTATTATTATACCCATTTCAAAAATGAGGAAACTGAGGCAAAGAGAGGTTAAATAATTTCCCCAAGGTCACACAATTGTTAAGTATCTGAGACAGGATTTATACTTAGGTCTTCCTGATATACCAAGTCTGGCACCCAAATGACTAAACCACCAAATGTAGAAACATTTTCAGTTTTCCTCTACTCTATCACTATGTATTGAATAATAGAAAGAACTCTGATCACGAGACCAATCTTAGCACTTCCTTCTCTGTGAGCCTCTTTTTATTGAACTATAGAATGAGGGTGTTGGAGTAGATAATGTCTCTGTTCTAACATTCTGTAATTCTCTGACTTGAAAAAGGGCTTCTTTACCCTTTGTCAATTATCCAAACAAATAGTTCTCTAGAAGAGAGTACCCTTTCTTAGACTTCTTGAGAATACATGGAATACCTATATTGTTGCTGTTCAATTGTTTCAGTCATTCATGTCTGACTCTCTTGTGACTGAATTTGGGGTTTTCTTGGCAGAAATACTGAAGCAGTTTGCCATTTCTTTCTCTAGCTCATTTTATAGATGAGAAAACTGAGACAGACAGCAGTTAAGTGATTTGCCCAGGGTCACACAGCTAGTATATGTCTAAGATTTGAACTCAGAATATCACTCGTCCTGATTTCCAGTTCAGCTCTCTACCTACTGTGCTACTTAGTTGCCCCCCCCACATATATTATGTATATGTGTGTGTGTGTGTGTGTGTGTGTGTGTGTGTGTGTGTGTATAAATCTACACATATAAGTGTTTAACTGATCTATAGTATTTGGGGTTTTCCCAAGTATTTGGGGGTAAAAGAGCAGACTTTTTTTTGAGGCACCTATTGCTTGTAGAACAAACATTCAAAGAAACAGATAAAAGTCAGTAGGCAGGTCAAAGAAGTTATGGACAGTCAGGAACAAAATGAAAGAACACATCAAAAGGGTACAGGAAGGAATGTGGACAGGATATTCATTTTCAGATAAATCAATGGGTTCTAATTTATTAAGTTAGGTCCAGAGTAGTGCTAAGATTTATGGGGAAATGTCAGGATTCCTACCTTCAGGGAGGCAGCAAATTAAATCAGTCATTCAATATTAAGAACCTATTGTGGACTAGGAAGTAGAGGAGTTGCAATATTTAAATAAGGCAGGATCCCTGCCCTCATGAAATTTATAATCTATTGACTTAAAGCTTATCCTTTAAGCTTATTAGAGCTTAAATTGAGCTAAGACCTTTGAGACACTTTTTACAGAATATAAAATAAAATATAAGTATATAAGTAAGAAATGAAGAACCTTGCCCATAGGAACTTTAATACATGTCTTTTTAGACAAAGAGATGCTAAGCTATGGGATCTCTTGAGAAGGAAAAGGCATTTTTCACTGAGACAGAATTTCACTGATTTGAACTTAAGACAATGAAAAGGAGTGGACAGAAATGAGAAGAAAGCAAAACAGGTATTTGGAAGACTTTAAGTATAGAAGAAGAAAACTAAGATTTCAGAATCATCTACAAAGAGATACAAATTGAAACTAAAGAAATGGATGAGATAACCTCTTGGACTAAGGAGTGAAAAGAGAAGAGGACCTTGGGGAAAATCCATCCTGAAAGAATGGAAATAATAGAAATCAAGGAAAAGAAAAGGTTAAAGAGATAAGAAATTCAAGGAAACCAGAAGTTGTCTCAATAACCAAAAGAATAAGAATTTACTTTCCCAGGGTAGGGAGTGGTCCAATAGAGTTAAGAGAGATCCAGGAAACAGCAGACTGAATTAGAAGCTAAGAGGTTTAGGGATTAGAAAGTCATTGATTTGAGAGACCAGTTTCTTTTTTTTTTTTGGTTTTGTTTTGTTTTGGTTTTTGGTTTTTGCAAGGCAAATGGAGTTAAGTGGCTTGCCCAAGGCCACACAGCTAGGTAATTATTAAGTGCTTGAGACTGGATTTGAACCCAGGTACTCCTGACTCCAGGGCCAGTGCTTTATCCACTGCCTCACCTAGCCTCCCCAAGAAACCAGTTTCCATAAAGTTTCAATAAAGCAATACCCAATGTTTTTGCATTGCAGTGTGCACAGGGCAGGGTTGGGTAGGAAAGAAAACTAGAACAATCTCAACATTGACTGACTCATTCAGGGTTTAGTCTACTATACTCTTGAAAATGCTGTTAAATCGAGTGCCTAGTATGTGACCCACTGAACCAACCTTTTGCTTAAACCAGAAAAAAGTCAGCTAGGAACCAAAGGAATCAACATTTTCTAGGATGAATTAGTAATTTAAAATATATGTATTTATATATACAAAACATAAAACTGTCTGTGTGTGTGTGTGTGTTTGTGTGTGTGTATGTATGTGTGTACTGATGGCTTACTCTTTGCAAAGGACTATATTTGACACTAGAAATGATTCAAAGAAGTATAAGACATAGTCTTTTCCCTCAAGGAAGTGATGGAGGCTGGTTGTTATTCTTCATTCTCAGAGCACCAATATGAGATCACTATGTTGGAGTCAATGTACAGAGTGTCTGCCTATGGCTGATGAGCCCAAGAGGAGCTTGGAATACTCTAGCAGAGGTCGGGATCAAATAGGCCACATGAACATTTAGAGTGGAGAAGTCTCTAAATTTGCACATCTTACACATTAAGGAAGTTGCACTTTAACTGAGGAGATGAGTAGACAGAGAAGGTAACTAACAATACCAAGCACCAAATGTGATTTACTGATAAACAGCATAGATAATAATTTCTGGAGAGGCTTGAGCTAGATAACCTCTGAAGTGCCCTCTGACTCTGTTACTCTATGATTCTGTAGACTCTGAGGCTTGTAGAAATCAAGGAAGGCTTCAGATCAAAGATAAGACTCTAATAGGATTGAAATAATATAGGTGGGGACGCAGATGGATGAAGAAGAAAAATATAGCAAGGTGAGACTATATAACCCAACCTTATGTAATTTATATATAAAAGTATATATTCTTATATAATTTATATATATGTAAGCTATATATGTGTGTAACATTTTGTAGCATTTTGTAGCACGTATACACACACACACACACACACACACACAGGAATAATGAGAGAGAAGACTGGAAAGAGGCTTCCCTACATTTTGGAAAACCTTGCATGCCATGAAGAGTTTGAACTGTATTCAGTAGCAAAAAAAAGATTTGACAGGGTAAACTATAATATAGGGGATTTCTGCAACAACAAAGGCTTCAAATGGGGAAAATCACTAGATGTGAAAGCCAATCACTTTATCTTATTTCAGTTCTACATATTTGAAATGGCTTTTATGATTCTTTTCATCCCTTTTCCTGCACATCCATCCCTTCCCTACTCCAAAGCAACCTTAAGAATATTCTATTATATACAAATATAAAATGGTAATATATATGTATATTTACAACTATATTACATGTAATATATATGTATATATTTCCCCCTCTAGAAGATCTTGTCTATAAACAGAGCCTGCAGGGTGTCCACAGATGTGATTCTGAATTATTTAAAAGCTGGTTCCTTAAGAATGTAATTATAGTAGAGACTAAAGTATAATCATGAAATGCCTATGTATTCAATTCACGTAGGTATCAAGACAGAAAATCAACAAGCCTACTATTTGTATATTGCTGTCTATAATGTAAATATAAAAGAATGTGAAAAAATAGAAATATGAATACCATTGAATGAATGAGATCTCATTATCATCTGATCTATAATACACTATCTCCCTCCTCTAAAGAAAACAGAGAGGCCCTCTGAGTTACAAGGTAATACATGCTCCATGACAGGGCCTCTCCTGGAAGCTTATTTATGAACTTCCAAATTATTATGTTGTCTAGTTGCCTCTTTTTAGTCCACAAAAAGAAATAGGGTCTCCCAGACATAGTGAATGGGGTATTAGACTTAAAGTCAGAAGATTTGGGATTGAGACCGGACTTCACTGCTAATTATGACTCCAGGCAAGATACCTAAAACCTCTGAGCCTTTATATCCTGAGTTCCTCCAGGGCGGAGAGTTTCTTTTGCCTTCCTTTGTCTTTGCCTTCTCTTTTACCAATGCTTAACTCTGACTGTCATTAAAAAAAGGCATTTTATAATTGTTTATTCACTGAATTCTTGACCTCTGTAAAGGAAATAATCATTGTGCTAAAAACTTGCCTTATACTGCCTCCATTGTGATACTTAATTGGATGGGAAGCCCACTGAGTTAACAAATCTGTCAGTATCTATATTAGATAGGTGTTGCAAAAAGACAGGAAGCTGGCAAAAATGAACAAGAGGAAAAGAAGTCACATTTATAAAATTATGCAGTGGTATAAAGGATCCCAGGCATAATGCACTATGATCTCAGAAGACTCAAGAATTACATCTGACCCAAAGCATAATGAAAAAACATGGAGCAAGTGTAAGTAGACATATTCTCTTCCATGCTAGAAATAGCCAGAAGGAAAGGTGATTTGTCTGATGAATGGCAAAAATCTGGATTCATAAAGATCTTAAAAGTGTAGAACAATAGGTTAAATCTATAAAAATGAAATTTAATTAGAATGTATTAAATAAATATTCATTAAGTGCCTAAAATATCCAAAGCACACTGATAGGTATTGGGAATACCAAAACAAAAACTGCCCTCCGTGTGGACTATCAAATGATTTGTGCATGGATCAAGTCCTAACAACTAAGACCAGAGAAGGATTCTTGGATGAGTTATTATTTGAGCTGAGTGAGAATTGAAGACAAAGATTATGAGAGGGAAAGGTAGAGAGAAAATATGTGTCAGTCATGGAAGATGGATTGGATGAATTCAAAAAGGTGAAAGATAGATCATGGAGTTCAAGATTCAGTTAGTTGTTGCAGTTTGCCTGAGATATTAAGTGTGTGAAGAGGAAAATTGTGAAATAAGGCAGGAAAGGTAGGATGGGGCCAGATGATAAAGGGCCTTAAAAAAGTCAGATTGAGGAATATATATTTTATCCTAGATGAACGGGGAATGACTGAAGGTTTTTGAGAAGGAAGGTAACATGATTGGACTTATGAGTACTCATTTGGCAGCTATGTGGAGGTTGACTTGAAGATGAGAGAGACTGGAAATAATAAGGCCACTTAAGAGACTACTGAAATGGTTCAAATTAAAGGCGGTTTTAATTTGTAAGTAATAGAAGTGAAGGGACATAGAAAAATGCTTTAGAAGTAGTATCAAAAAGCTAGGGAAAAGGGGAGGTGAAGAAGAGGGATAGAAGACAAGGTTGACCCCAAAATTACAAGCCCAAGTTATAGGAGAACAATGGTGCCTTCAGTAAAAATAAGAATACTTATAGTCAGAATGGGTTTGGAGATTAGGGAGGGAAAAGTAATCAGTTTGGTTTCAAATGTGTCAAGTGTGATATGCTTATAGGATATCTAAGAGAGATTCAGCAGACAAGTGACTAGTATTAGAGTCTAGGAGAAAGTTTATAGTTAAATATATAAACTTCTAGGTTTAATTTGTCAACAGCACAAGAACAGGATGAAGGGCATATGTTTAAATAACAATTTGTATGGAGAAAAAATAACCTCAACATGAATCAATATTGTACTGTGGTAGGGGCATAGTATTAATAGCAAAAGCAGCAGCAGTAACAAATAGTGCTGTTAGTTGTAATGATAATGAAAAAGTTCATCTTAAACCACAGTAATGGAATCATTCCATCCCGAATGAGAGGGTGATTGTTCCACTCTTCTCTGTCCTGATCAGAACACATCTGAGAGTTGTATTCTAGGTAATTTTATAAACTTTGCAGAAGGAAATTTCAGGATGTAATGGCATTTAATTTTTAAACTTCAAAACAGTTATCGAAGATTCACTATCAAGTGTGAAAAAATCTTGGGCCTACACCTATCTCTTCTTAAGAAATAAATGTTGGTCCCTTATTCATTCTTACTCATAGTAAGTCTTTTTTCACAAGGGTTACATTGGACATGTTATCATGGACCATTCTCCTCTCCTCTCCAAAACAAAGAAACAAAAACTAAGTAGCATCATATTGAATATACCATGGACCTTTCCTATTAGAAAAATTCTTACGTGTGTATATATATGTGTGTGTATACATCATCTGGTCAGAAATTCAGCAAGTCCTTATTGGCATCTAACTTTGTTCATGTTATAGATAAGGAAAATGAGGTGTTGGTTAAGGATATTGCCAAGCTACCATAGGCAATAAGTTAGAAGAGTCCTGAATTCAAACCAGGTCTGACTCCAAATATATTCTTCTCCTACAACATACCCATTTCTCCCTTTGACTGACAGGAACAATTGTGAAGCATGCCTTGATACATTTAATGATCCAAGTTACCTAGGACACATTGGTTGCCCGAGATGGAGACAGTCCCCTTTAGCAGGTATTTGTCTCTGAGTTCTTACTGTGCCCCAATCTGATAATGGTTAATTGCATCAAATATTAGAGGGGGCTCACATTTAATTAAGGAATAGTCATTTGTCTGAGGCAGACTAGAGGTCCCCATGGTCCTAAAAGCCAAAAGAAGAACTGTTCAGGGAATTTACCAATCTTTTCTTATTTCCTCAGTTATGCTCCTGCTCTCTTTGGATGCAATTATGGGGACAAATAAAGTGGCTTAACTAAACTCCCCTGTGTGACAGCCCGCTCTCTGCTGATAAAACCAGTTGTGTGGGCAATCATTAAATGAGAAGCCTAATATTTAACTACATTTAATAGTCTGCTGCTTTTAGTGCTTCTTGTGAAGGGGAGGATTTCAATAGAGACAAGTCAGCTATTCAAGGCCATGTTGAATAGCTAGTGAGCAATTATAACTCTGTGCGTACCCACGTAAAGTCAGATTTATGGAATGCTGTAATTGGTAGTGGGAATGTTTTGAAGGTATGCCTGCATTCTCATTCACTCCAGGCAGACCTGACTTAATAAGGAGCCTAAACAAAAGTCTGCCTTCAGTGGAGAATTTTACCTTCAAGAACTACATTTATTGTTTTTGCATCTTATTCATTCCAAAAAGGCCTGCCAGCAATATAAAAATATATATTTATAAAGGCACATTTAAGTCAGATCCTATTAGGATTATTATATACACCAAGGTATACCCCTGTTGTGCTTGTCATGTCGAAACTTAGGCTAGGATTTTAGAGCTATCACAAAAATGGAGAGTTTGTAGAATAAATCCAGAACTAGAAGGAACATCAGAGGCAATCTAGTCCAGATCCAGCATTTATTTTTATTTTCCATTTTTTTAATTTGCAAACACTCACATTTATGTGTTTCTAAAAGGATAACAGAAACTATGATTTTTCCTTTTATACAACTTGTGTTTTTAACACAGTTTCAAAGGCATCCTCCTTATCCACATCTCCTTCTGTTCTTTCAGGCAGTTAAGGGCTACAGGGCCACTCTTTTCTTTCTTTTTTTTATATTGCCATAATTATTGCTTTTAAACACAATATTTTTCTAATTTTTTAATTCCACCCTTGTGAAAAATAAGCATAATCACACAAAACAAATCACATGTTGATTATGATTGAAAATACGTTTCTCATTCTGCACTTCTAAATCATCACCTCTGTCAAGAGGTGAGTAATCTTCTAGTTGCTTCTGGAATCAATGATCATAGTTCTTAAATCTTTCAAATATGGTTTCCTTTACAATGTTATCATTATTATATAAACTGTTATACAGGCTTTGCTCACTTCACTCAGTTTGAATAATTCTTTCCCAGTTTCTCTAGATATCTCCTTTTTATCATTTTTTTACAGCATAATAATAGTCTATTAAATTTATATGCTATCATTTCTTTGGCTATTCCCCTTATTTCTAATTGCTTGCTGCAGCCTAAAGTGCTATTTAGTTTTTTATTTAGTTTTTTCTTTTATATTTAGTTTTTTCTTTTAACTCTTTGAGACACTAGGCTAATACTGGTTCAAATCATAGCATTCAAGTTTAGTGATCTGGGGAGTATAATACTAAATTGCTTCCTAGAATGACTAGACCTACCAACATTGCATTAGTGTTTCTATCTTCTGGTTCTCCTATTTTGTCATCTTTGTCCATCTAATGGATGTGAAGTAAAATCACAAAGTTGTTTGATTTGAATTTTTCTTGATATTGGTGATTTGGTGAATTTTTTAAATAGTGGTTGATTAGTTGAATTTCTTTCTTTGATTGCTGCCTTTTCATATCCTTTTGCTGTCTACTAAGAGAATGGTTCTTATTCTTGCATATTTGAATCAGCTCTCTATAAATATTGGATAGCAGAGAAAACTGTTGCAAAGATTTTTTCCTGAATTAATTTTTCCTTCTAATTTTAACTACATTGATTTTGTTTGTTCAAAATCTTCTCAATTTTTATGTAATCAGATCTATCCATTTTATCTTCTGTGATTCTGCTACTTTTTGTTTACAAACTTCCCCTTTTCATAGTTGCAACAGGCAATTCCTTCCATTCTGCTCTGATTTGTTTATGATGTAGTCTATTATATGTAGAATCTGTATCCACATGGTATTTATTATGTATATGTTGCAAGAAGTCAGTGTAAAGCTAGTTTCTTCTACTTTCCAGTTTTCTCAGCAGGGTTTTGTTGCTGGTAATGATGGTGACAATGATGATGATGATGATGATGATGATGTATTGTATGGTTTTTGTTGGTTTGTTTGATTTTTTTTGTAATATACTCCACTATTTGGTTTCTTTGGATTTATAGACCATTATATAAATATGTTTAATTGCTTCTATATGTTATATAACTAATATGTTTCAATTGATTTGCCTTCTGCCTTTTTTTTGGTCTTCCATTTTTTAATCAGTAACAAAGATTTCTTTATGGATATTCTTTTCATAGATGAGAGGTCAGTAAGTTAACCCAAATTTTCACAGACAGCATCTACATTGTCATTTGCTGTATTGAGTATGTATACTGTTTGAGATTTTATCTAATGTGAGACAATCTACAGTTGGAGAAGTGGAGTATTGGAGGGAACATGTCATTGGTGTAGGAAGTTCTACTGGTGCAGATGGATTGGTACTTTCTTGGCAATTTTAGAGAGATCCCTAGGGAATTGTTGAGAGGTTAAGTGACTTAAGTGAAATGATTATACTTCCAGTATGGATCTTTCTGATTGGAGGCCAGCTATTTATCCTCTATACCATGTATTTTTGCTTAAGGAAACAGACAGATAACCATTCTGTAGGTTAGGAGACCCAACCCCTGGTGCTATCTCTCTGGCAAGAACTAAGAAAACCATTCTTCCATTTGGTGCCTATGATATTTTCATCATAAAGGCCACCATCAACCCTTTTATTGAGGTTTCTCAGTATTTTGACATTGTGGTAAAGACTTGGAACAAATTCTGATACAGAAATGCAAAGAGAAAGAGAACCTCAAAGAGAACCAGAAGCAGGCTCTGAAACACCATCTGGAGCTTTCCATTCATTCTTCAAGTCATTCAGATCTGATGGTATTCTCATGATATTGCCTTGCATTTTTTAAAAACATTACATGTTTCCTTTGGCCATCATGGTCTCAACTCACAATCACAGCCCTGTGAGGAAAATTATTTAGGTATCATTATTCATACTTTAAAACTAAGGCCTGTGGAAGTGAAATGACTAGTCCAAGATCACAAAAGGATTTAACACAGAATTAGAACCTTGGTCTCCTTACTTTTTTAAATTCTCTACTTTTCTCAACATTATGATGGTTTTTACACTGAAGATGAAAATTTACCATGTTTCCAAAGGATGGGAACCAAAACTCCTATCTCTATAAACTCCAAAAAATGCCCTTAAACTAGGAATACATGCTCAGAAACTTGGAGATGGAAAAAAATAGCCAAGAACCTTTGGTGTGATAGAAACAGGCTCAAGTCTGGCTACAGGAAAAGGTCAGAAAGCTTTGTGCATGTCCCAGAATGACAACAGATGAGCAGAGGGCAAAAGATGACTCTGACCTTAAACTAGCCTTCTGAATACTTCCAGGCCTGGACACATTTTCACTTCTTGTCATAGCTATAAAGATGAAGGGAGTTCCTTATTAAGTGGCTGACTGTGAGCAAGTCAACCTCTCTGTGATTCATTTTCCTGGTCTATAAGGGGAAAGAAAGACTTGAACTAAATTAATATCTAAGGTTCAGTACTACCAGTCCAGAAGTCAGAAGGTTGCTCAAGCTAACCAAAACATTGAGCCCAGCATTCCTTGTGTACCAACTGCCCTGATCAATCTATGTCAGACCAGTGGGCTCACATGGGATAGTGAGAATGGCATCTTTGCACAATGTCCCCTCAATTTATTTGATATTCTGTAGAAGTCATGATATCACTTTCCTGATGCCCTGGTCCTCTTTGAATCAAAGAATAATTATTATTGACAGAGAACTGGAAACAAAATGAGTGCCAATTGTAGGCCACCAGGGGCACCATGAGTAGAGTTTTGATCTTGTAATGGGAAAAATCCATTTTAAATGTGACCTCAGACACTTAATAGCTGTGTTACCTTGAGCAAGTCCCTTAACCCCTCTCAGCCTCAGTTTCCTCATATGTAAAATGTGGAAAATAATAGCATCTACCTTCCAAGATTGTTATAAACATCAAATTAGATAATTCTCATTCTTGCCTATTTTTTTTCTAAATCAGACTTTCTGGGCATTTATTTCTAATTCAAGAGCATTTTTAAGAATTTGTAGGGACAGGAGTTTTAGTTTCTACCCTTTGGAAATATTAAGTCTCATTTTTAATGGAATAACCATCATGATGTTGAGAAAAAATTATGACACATGAATAAAATGAGATATTGTAAAATGATAAATATGAGGATTCATAGAAAGAAGGGAAGAGTTGTATAAACTGATAGTGAAACAAATCAAGAGAAATATGTGTGTATATATATATATATATAACTATTTACACATCATAAGCATTTATGTCTAATGATTACAGTAAAGAAAATTAAAAGATCTCTTTAAAAAAACAAAGTTAAGCTCTTAGTAAAGAGAAAACAGATGATCCTGGAAAACAGATAATGAAACATGCATCTTTCTTTATTGGACAGAGGTAAGATATTAGGAGAAAAGAGACTGTATAGCTGTAAAATGTAGTTTCTATATCCTGTTTTTGCTCTCTTAAAGAAAGGTTCAATCTGGATAAGGAAAGGGGCCCCTTAATTCAACAATGAATATGATATTTTAAAAAAGGAATTAAAATATATATATAATATATATATATATATATATATATATATTTAAATAAAAGAGAGAGGAGAAATAGCACCCTGGCAGTAAGAACAACCTTGTATTTTGGTGTCTTGGCATCAGGAGGGGTAAGATCATGGTGGTTCCATAAGCCAGGAATAGAGTAATAGCACAAGAACCTGAGTTAGGGACTGAGAGGAACATGGGATCAAAAAGAACAGAAGCAAAGAAACAGGAGAAAGTCAAATCAATACAAATAAATTCAAAAGACAAAAAAGGCAAAGATGCCAAAAGGGATATATACTCAAAGACACAATGAAATAAGAGACAGAACCCCACAAAGAGACAGAGAATGGGCTAAACTTCCTATGGGACATTTAGATGGCACCATAGCACCAGGACAAGAACCAGGAAGACTCATCTTCTTAAATTCAAATCTGGCCTCAGGTACTTCCTAGCTATTGTGACCCTGGGCAAATCACTTAACCCTGTTTGTCTCAGTTTCCACATCTGTAAAATGAACTGGAGAAGGAAATGGCAAACCACTGCAGTATCTTTGCCAAGAAAAACCCCCCAAAAGGGATCATAGTCAACAAGACTGAATAACAAAATGGGTGAATCACTAAGTATATATAAACAAAAAACAAGAAAAATCCTACTTTCAAAAAGTTTATATGCTAATGGGAGTGGGGGAAGTCTAAATGGTGGGTAGGTGAACATGTACCTAATGAGTTGAGCTTGGTGATAAGATAAACTTTACTTTGTTCAAATGATTCCATTGTTCCTGTATTGACAACTGTTTAAAGTTCTGCTTTTGCTACTCCTAGTAATACCAGCCCTTGTTACATACTTTTTTTTAATAGGTTAGCCTTCATGGGAGTGACCCCCAAACAGGTCCTGTCAGATTGACAATTGTACTGGTGTAGGGAAGGAAAATTCTGGTGGTCTCAGGATGATACAGCTGAATCTCCTGAAGCATATGTTAGTTGAGCCTATCCCTCTGGTTGACTTTTGTTTAGGTCAATAGTCATTGGTGTTTCATTAATGGAACTATTCATCTCACCACTGTGCTAAGCTTTTCTTTGCAGAGACAGGTGAGATACGTGGACCATGTTATTTTTGCCACTATGGTCATCAGGATGTAAGAAAATAGCTGGCATTCATATAGACCTTTAAGACCTATATATTATTTTATTTATTCTCCACAACACTGCTATAAAGTGGAGGCTATTATTGTCCACATTTTATAGATGAGGAAACTGAGGTTAAATAATATAACTAATATGAAAAATATAACTAATAAGTGTCTGAGGTTGAATTTGAACCTTCCTGGCAAACTAGCTGCCTCTAAGATCCAGAGCAGAAAATTCCATTAGAAATTATCTAATGATTTCTCTCTCAAACGCAATTCAATTTCAATCCATGTATAGCTTGCAAACAATGTAAAGATTATCAGATTGCCTTGTGGGGGGGGAAGGGAGGATGGGAGGGAATTGTAAAATTCAAAACCTCACTAAAAATGATAGGTAGAAACTACTATTGTATATAATTAGAAAACAAATAGAATATTAATTTTAAAAAGAAATTATCTAGTCATATAGTTACAGATGAAAAAATTGAGGGAAAGTTAATGTAGCTTCTTAAATAAGCTAACCAGTATCTGAAACCAGGTTCTCTAAAAGTATTTCATGAGGCAAAGCTGGTAGAGTATCTTGAGACCTGTGAGAAACAACTCAGAATGGTAGAGAAGCTCTCAAAATCCTTTTCCATGTCTTTTTTATCACTGTTCTGTTATGAAACAGTGGGACTGGCAGTAGAAAAAGGCATGGGAAGATTACCTTCCTTCTCCCCATCCAGGAGTGACTAAGCAACATTCCTTGTTTGGTAAGAGTCATTTGTGAATTGTTTTGATGTATTAAATTGCATATGTGGGATAGGAGGGAAGGGTGAAAAGGAAAAACAAATAGAAGGAAAAAAGTCAAGAACATAACAAAATTCACCACTTCTGCAGGAGGGCATTTGGCAAGAAATAGACTGGAGTGGTCTGTATCTTAAAGTAGACATAGTCACACACTTAGCAGCTTGCCCATAATACTCTCACATGTGGATGGCCCAGTTTAAAATATAATGGAGAAATGTCTGACAAAATAAATAAAAATGTAATCAGACAGAGATAATTGTTAACATGTAGTTTTCTAAGTCAATATGTACCCAACGGATAGCCTTACTGATGTTTAGTAGTCCCTATTTCTATTTGAGTTTGACCTCAATGTCTTAAAAAGCATGAGGCGCAGGAACTTTCACCTTTCATGCCAGAGAGATCAGCTGTTACAAATTGGGGAAAAGGTCTCTTTATAGCCATCAAGCTAGAACCTGACATATTTGGAGACCTTTAATGTATTATTTAAGGTTCTCAAAGGCAGTTAATATCCTCTATGGAAAATGCTGAAGTAAATAGTACATAAAGATGGAAAAGACCTTAGAAATAATCTTTTCTAGCCTTTTCATTTGCTAGTTGAGGGAAGTGAAAGGTACATAGTCTGGCTATGTACAAGGTAAGAGCAAAACTGGAACCAGAATTCATGTCTCCTGACTTGTATCAGCATACTAGAGTTGGGCCATATAGATATGGGCCATATAATGCACAGGGGCAGCTAGATGGCCCAAAGGATAGTACACTTAACTGGCATCAGGAAGATCTGAGTTCAAATTCAGTCTTAGATACTTACTAGCTATGTGACAAAGACATGCCATTTAACCTCTATTTGTCTCAGTTTCCTCAATGTTAAAAAAAAAATGAAGATGATAATAACGGTATCTATAATCCCAGAGTTGTTGTGAGGTCAAATGAGATAATATTTATAAAGTGCTTGGCACAGTAAGCTTAAGAAAGACTTGTTTCCTTTCTTCCAAAACTGAGACTTGTTCAAGATCTTAGCTTAAAAAGGAAGTGAGGTTGGTGACTTTGCAGGACCCTCTCTTACTTAAATCCAATTGACTTGCAAGTCATGGCATCAGCTCCCTGATGGCATAGTCCTCTTCAAGAATGAAGGACAAATAACAACATGATTGCAAGGTGAGATTTACCATGCAAACACACACCATCCCAGAGAGAAAGAGAAAGGGAGAGAGGATAAGAATGAGAGAATGAGAGAATTGACATTACAACCTTCTTCACCTCCAACTTAAACTCATTCATACAAAAATATACATTGTTGACAATCTGCTGAAATTTATATCCTCTTAAGAAACATGTAAACTTAAAATATGACATAGAATATATACAAAGGAACTTGGACATGGGAAGAAGAGCTGACTTTTTTTTTTTACTTCCTACAAGTATTCAGTAAAGACCACTTGTAGGAAGTAAAATTTGAACTGGAGAAAATATTTCAAGCATAAGGAACAGCCTCAGTCAGGAGATGGAATATCCAGAAAATAGAGAAGTTAAGTTATACCATATAATACTTGGAATAAGGGGTGGAGGTAGTGGGGAAAGGAAAAAATGAAGATAACTTGAAAATGTAGGTTGGAACCAATTTGTGAAAGGCTTTAACTATCCAGATTTTTGAATTCTGTCCTTTAGGAAATAGGGATCATATGAGATTTTTTGAAAAGGCGAGTAATATGATGAAATTTATATGTGTACCAATTTAGGTAGTCACTTGAAGAAGTTTATAAGATTGATTAGATGCACACAGGGTAAATCTAAGACAAAGATTGGAGGAGTCATTGATGTAGGATATGCCACCAGTTTAGTTGAATTTTTCTCCCTTCAGTTCATTGTGCAAGTATTATGAAGACATAATCACCATTTTATTCCCTGGTTTCACAAACTCCTAAGTGATGGTAAGGATCTGTGGGTGACCTCAGTGTGCTCTATATCAGTTTCATAGAGAAAATTGTTTCTTTATGAAACCTCCCTGTTATAATAGGAAGTTTCACTTTCTGGGGATTTCATGCAGGCAGGAATAATTCCCCACGTGCACTCGTGTAGGGATTGTGTTACTTTTTGAAAGAATGTCTGTCAGAAGATGATTTAATGGCTCATATATTGCCGGTGATGGATGATCCACTCTTTAAAGCATTCTGAGCTCAGCTGTTTCAAACCGATTTGACAAATAGAGGAGTTGTTTGTCTTGGTGTATTTTGGTTTGATTTTTTTCCTCCCCAGTTAAAAATGCGAGCAAGTATCCACCAACTAGAAAGGGAAAATGTGATGGTTTGAGCATCATTTCATTTAGAGATATAATAGTTGATCCATTTAGTCCAGTTGTAGAAATAGACATGGGAAGGTTTAAGGTGATTAACTTTAAGAAGATATTAAACACTGACCAATGCCAAAAGGTAGCAAAATTATTTCATGTTTTCCTGAACGTAAGTGGAGTGTCTGATTTTTTTAGGATCTTTTTATAGGATAAGACTCAAGGCAGACTGGAGTAAAACAAACTGTCCCATCCTCGTTCACTTCAAGTCTTACTCTTAAGGCCCTAAAATGAACAAAAGGAACAAACAGATCAGTAAAATCTGTGAGGTATCAAATAACTTTCCAGGTTACCTTTCAGTTAAATTGAGAAATTTAAATGAATTTTTCCTGGGAAATAATTGACATTCCAGACTTCTTCCTCTCCAACTTCATAATGGTCATTACCCTTAGTAAGTGTAGTGGACAGGAAAAGCACAATTAGTTTTTCTGATAGTCATGTTATTAAAGAAACAAAGGAACAATGTGGTCTGGGAGAATGCTGCCAATATGACTTAAAGCATGACCTTAACCTCTCCGGACATCTATTTCTATAGCTACTAAATGATCTCTGAAGTACCTTAAAGTTCCAAATCTATGATCCTATAAGAGCAAAATGGACTCCCGATAGAAATGTTTCAGTGGGTTTCTATCTGTCATCGTTTCCTCTCTTTTTTTTTTCAGAAATCTTTGATTTGGAAGTAAATGCCCATGTACAGAAGACAATTAGTGACCGGCAGATGCCTAAAATTGAGTACAAAAGTATTGAGATCGAAGATTATAGTAAGTACTGAATTTTTTTTCTTTTTTTCCTCATTTTTCATTACTATTCTTGCTCTGAAATGACTCAACTGTCAGTAGAAGATTGCTTTGTCTAATGACTTATGTGAAAGAATACCATATTATCCCAATAATGATAGTTTCTGCTCTCTCCAAACAGCTGGAAATGAGTTGTTTGGGAAAAAATGTTCTGAAATGATAGCCAGCCAGAGAGAAATTCAGGGAGGCACAGAAAAAGAATTGAACTGACTGTATCAATTGACAAGTATTTATAGAGCATCCAATACCTATCCAGAGTGATGCACTACAAGAAATGAAAGAGAAGTATAAGGACCCTCTCTTCCATAAGTTTTCTATTTCATTGAGATAAGATTAATATTCCTTTCTCTCTATGACATATTATACACTGTTCAAGCTCTCTAGCTTTTTCTTACTTATAGCTCCTCTTATTCTTCTCATCCTCCATATTTGGATACTCTGTCCTTGCCTTTTGATCATCTCTAACTAAATTTTCTTCTTTAAAGATATAATCTTACAGCTTCAGCTGCTACTCCTAAGAAGATATCTCCCAAATCTCTTACTCTAGATTTGATCTCTCTTGGAGTCTTTATCCCACCATCACTGAATTTCAATATACAAGAGTGAATGATTTTCACCAAACTCCAGTTTCATCTCTGAATTTCCTTATTTCTGTGAATGGATCATAGATTTATTACCCAAAAGGAGTTTAGAGGTCATCTGGCTTAACACACACACACACACACACACACACACACACACACACACACACACACACTCAGCAAATGGGAAAGCCAAAAGAGTACCATCCCAGTCAATAAATCTAATTTAATAAACAATTTGATTCAACTCAATATTTATTAAGCATTATATTATTCTATTAGATGCAAATGATACAAAGGCAAAGATCATTGTTAACCACAATTGGATGCTGCCAATAACAGTAAAGAGAACTTACCCTACCTTTTCCATACTGAACCTATGTATAATAGGTAAAAAGAAGAAAAAAAAACAAAGCCTTTTTAAGATAGTGTCTGGTTGTTCTATCATACTAAAGTGGTTGGGCTATGTTTTGAATGGAAGGAAGAAGAAAACCAGATAAGACCTCCTTGTGACATGACAACGCAGTTCCAAGAAGGCTGGCTATTTTTCAAGCTGATTCAATGTATCCTGGGCTTTCCACGAACCAGGTTCCATCTTAAGAGTAGTCTTGGGGTGGCGTAGTGGCGTAGTGGATAAAACACCGGCCTTGGAGTCAGGAGTACCTGGGTTCAAATCCGTTCTCAGACACTTAATAATTACCTAGCCGTGTGGCCTTGGGCAAGCCACTTAACCCCATTTGCCTTGCAAAAACCTAAAAAGAAAAAAAAAAACAAGAGTAATCTTAAAAGAGATCAATCTCTTTGGTTCATGCAGCCCTCATCAAAACTTTACTTTATCCACTACAGCTCAGATCTGGATTTCCATAAATGTGGGCAAGTGAGTTAACAAATCCATACAATCACTCAATGAAACAAATCTATTTATCACACATGGGGCATATTTTGCCAGCCAATAGAAAACGAATCCTATAAATAATCACAATTCTCTTTGTTCAGGGTCCATTTTTTTTGATAGAATCCCAATGTCCTCTAATTCAGCACTACCTTTTGTATTCTTCCTTCTTCAAACGGCATTGCCAATGCAACAATCTCTTCTTTTCCCCAATAGTGTACCTCTCCACAAATCAGAAAGTAGTGTAACTTAAGAGTGACCACACAGGCAACATGCTGGTGTTCTTATGAGTCCCTCTCTCACTGAACAGAAACCCTCAGAGATTGAACTTGCAACTCCTGGTCAACCTCCTCACTGTTCATATGGACTCACTGATCTTAAAACTGTTTTAGCAGAATTTGTTTGTCATTAATGGTTCTTGGGGAGAGGGAATCCCACATCTAGTGAATATATTCTTAGGAGCTCTCTGGAAGAGAGGCAGAATGGGAAAGGATGAAAAAGCACAACCTTCAATGAAGATTCCCTGTTATAAGCCAAAATAAAGGGAACTCCAAGCCAACCAACTCACCTTGGAGGCAGCCCCAGTCACTGAGACTTAATCAGATGTCTTTAATCTTCCCCTCTTGTGTCAGTGGATACCCTCATAGGGAGAGTTTTACAACCCAAAGGTTCATTTCCTTGTATTCTCATCAAGCTGATTGAGAACTCTTCTGATCAACCCCCTAATACTAAAAATGTTTTATTTAGTGCTAAAAAGGCCTGTACTAGAAACTAAGGATGAAAAGACAGAAAACAAAATGAGTGACTTTCCCCTGTGTGTGTCAGTATTTATGTTCCTTCATATTGTCTTCATCCATGGAGCAAATTTTGTATGTTGGATGGCTGGACTATAAACCCCTTGAGGTTCTTGAAATAAAATGCATCAAAAGACACTGCAGTAATGGTTCTGTATTACAAGATGAGTGACAGATGAATCCTTGAAAAACCCTTTTGAGTCCTTCCTTACTCTTTTGTGTGTAGCTGCATCAGAGGGCAGCAGACCCTGACAGTTAATGGTCAGTGGTCAGAGGCAATACCAGCATATCATATAGAGTCTATCCCCTCTGAAACCTCCTGATGAAGACCCTGGCTATTCCACCAGTGCAAGTGGGATATGGTTATTCCTATAATGTAAGATACTCATTGAAAGCTGACAAAAAAATGAATTCTGGAACAGAGAGCCATTGTGAGCTGAGAAGGGGGGGTAGTAATGTAAATATTTATAAAGGGCCTAAGGGAGAGCTTAAAGGATCACTTAGCTGGTTATCCTTTGGCTAGAGATATAGCTGCCTTAATTTATATGACAGTTCAGTGGAATCATTGTCTCCAAAACAGGAAGAGGGGTTGTATTCAAAAGCAGGAAGACTATCTATTGGATTGGCAGGAGAACCCCCAAATCCCATGCAAGCTAAGCAGTCCTTTGAGAGGTGGGAGAAGAATAAATCTTGGTCTGAAAGTTCTTGTTATTTCTATTTCAGCAGTAAATTGGTCATTACTGTTAGTCTTAATCAGGTCTATGAAATCAGTTTCCCTCATCATTTCCTCTTTTTCTTTAAGTAATAGGTTATCATTAAGCAAATCAAGGGCTTACCTGCCATGCTATTGTGTGTCCAGAGTGCTTCTGAGAGTGTTTGTGGGTTCAAGTTCCCCAGTTCTATTAATGCTATATCACGAGGCCAACTTATAGTTGTTTCTTGAATTGTTCCTTTATTTCCTTTTTTTTTAGATTTTGCAAGGCAATGGGGTTAAGCGACTTGCCCAAGGCCACACAGCTAGGTAATTATTAAGTGTCTGATGTCAGATTTGAACTCAGGTACTCCTGA
The DNA here is from genome assembly GCF_037893015.1 of Macrotis lagotis. NCBI lineage: Eukaryota > Metazoa > Chordata > Mammalia > Peramelemorphia > Peramelidae > Macrotis > Macrotis lagotis. Next base: position 89,794,147 of record NC_133664.1, on the reverse strand, counting down.
CTCCAGGGCAGGTGCTCTATCCACTGCGCCACCTAGCTGCCCCCCCTTTATTTCCTTTTTACTGCCTGAAGAGACATTTTCTTTTTCTGTGTGCCAGGGATACCCCTAGCAATCTAGTGAATTTCATGAACCCCTTCTAAAATAATTTTGCTAAATTCATACCACAAAATACATAAAATTACAGAGAAAATTAATTATATTGAAATAGTTATCAAAATATTTTATTCATTTTGATATTTAATACATACAGACAAAAAAGAGAATAATTCCATCTACACAATACAACATAGGAAGAAGATTCACTATTAAAATATTTTTTTGAAAAACAAGTTCAGGGCAGCTAGGTGGCACAGTGGATAGAGCACCGGCCCTGGAGTCTGGAGTACCTGAGTTCAAATGTGACCTCAGACACTAAATAATTACCTAGCTGTGTGGCCTTGAGCAAGCCACTTAACCCCATTGCCTAGCAAAAACCTTAAAAACAAACAAACAAAAACAAGTTAATTTTCCCTCAGTTATGGACAATTGTACCATAGAATCTCTTCAGTTATTTTTCATTCTTCTTCTTCTTCTTCCTCCTTTTTTTAAAAATTTATTTTTATTAAAGATATTATTTGAGTTTTACAATTTCCCCCCCAATCTTACTTCCCTCCCCCCACCCCCCACCCTTGGAAAGCAATTTGTCAGCCTTTACTTTGTTTCCATGTTGTACCTTGATCCAAATTGGGTGTGAGGAGAGAGAAATCACCTTCTTCTTCTTCTTCTTCTTCTTCTTCTTCTTCTTCTTCTTCTTCTTCTCCTTTCTTCTTCTTCTCTCTCTCTACATATATACATATATGTATATATTCAACACTATTTAATATATTCTATAAAGTTATACAAATTATATATAAACATATTTTATATAAGAATATACATATTATATATATATATATATATTCAATACTACTTATATATTCAACACTACTTTTTTTTTTTAGGTTTTGCAAGGCAGTGAGGTTAAGTGGCTTGCTCAAGGCCCCCACAGCTAGGTAATTGTCTGAGGCCGGATATGAACTCAGGTCCTCCTGACTCCAGGGCCGGCGCTCTATCCACTGTGCCACCTAGCCACCCTCTCAACACTACTTTTTAATCATCATTTTCTTTTTAACTGATCCCAGGGCCAAGAAAATCTGGGTTCTAGTCCTGTCTCTGATTAATACTAGTTCTGGGACATTGGGCAATTCATTTCACCGCTGCCCTAGACTATATTTGAAGAAGATCCTAAGTTACAGTAAAGGTGCTAAACTACAGCACTAGAAAGAGTTGCTTCATCTGGGAGTTCCTCTGCCAGTGAAATCATAGACCCAGATCCTTTTCCTTCCCTTCCTTAGCCAAATTTCTGTCATGAATCCTATGCCAGATGTTACTGAATTCCTTGCATCAAGATCTGTAGGCCTTTGTGGGTTTTTTTGCATGTGTCTATAGATATCTGTTTAGATATTTATGTCTGTCATTAATGGTTCTTGAGGAAAGGGAACCTCACATCCAGTGAATATATTCTCAGGAGCTCTCTGGAAGAGAAGCAGAATGGGAAAGGATGAAAAACACAATCTTCAATGAAGATTCCCTGTTATAAGTCAAAATAAAGGGAACTCCAAGCCAACCAACTCACCTTGGAGGCAGCCCCAGTCGCTGAGACTTAATCAGATGTCTTTAATCTTCTCTACAATGTGCTAGTGTATACTCTCATAGGGAGATCTTGAGATCTCCTTGAAAGATTTCCTTTTGACTCTTATTTTGGATATTGTCTCCTGTGAATTCCTAGTCCTCACTTCTGATAAAATTTCTAGTCTGAATTCATGCATATGTATGTATGTATTTGTGTGTATATGGATAGATACAGATAGATACACACACACACACACAGGTATACATTCTGTGTATGTTGTATACACAAATATTGTGTAGTGTACATATATATATGTGTGTGTGCATGTACACTGGGTGTTTGGGGAGGATTAGCACCTCTGGTGTGAGGGTTAGCCAAACCCTTTTCAGGGCTGATCATCTACCTTTGGTGTCCCTGTGGCTCCAAGAAGTTGTACCATGCCCAGTGGCCTCACCCTGATAAAATTGTCTCAGCAGACAGGCTAAAAACAAGATTTAAGGTAATCAACAGACTTCAAACCTGTTAATAAGTTGGGGAGGGGATGTCTCCCCCAATTATGTGGACACTTCTCCAGGTGAAATGGGTGGATGAGAACAGTTTGTTCCAATAACCATGAAGGCAGCTGAAGCAGATGCTATGGAAGGTTTAGGATTGGCTAGGTATCAAAGATGCCAAAGCCATCTGTGGCATCTCAAGCCATCACTAATCATCCTGATTTATGTCTTGTAACTGGATTTCAGTGACTAGAAGATAAAATGAGGTTGATGATTTTTGCAACTCTGCCTTACTTACTTTGTTTCCATGTTGTACCTTGATCCAAATTGGGTGTGAGGAGAGAGAAATCACCTTCTTCTTCTTCTTCTTCTTCTTCTTCTTCTTCTTCTTCTTCTTCTTCTTCTCCTCCTTTCTTCTTCTTCTCTCTCTCTACATATATACATATATGTATATATTCAACACTATTTAATATATTCTATAAAATTATACAAATTATATATAAATATATTTTATATAAGAATATACATATTATATATAATATGTATATATTATGTATATATGTATATTATATTATGTATATATATATTATATATTATATATATATATATAATGCCATTGGTCCACTGCAAAAGTGGAGGATGAACAACAATAATGTATGTATACACATACTACTGGCCTCATATGCTCATTTTTCTTCTATCATCCTTCAAGATCTACCTAACATCCCTCATCCATAATATTTTTCTTATCCCATAATGATCCCTCACTTCCCTCTGAACTCCCATTGCAACTGGTACTTAACATATTTTACAGTAGGGTCACTTATATCTTCTTAGCCATGCCCTATATCCTAAAATTGAGTATAAGTCCCTTCAATATTTTCTTTTCTATGCATTTAGTCAGTCAATAAACATGTATTGAGCCCCTGCTGTATACCTGTGCTAAGTCCTGCAGATACAAAAAAAGGCTAACTCAACATCACTTGACTTTAGTATTTTGAGGATGAAATGACCATCTGTCTGCACATATGAAATTTGGCATGCAGAATAGGTCTGCCATGAATAAGAGGATTGAAGACAAATGAAGATGAGACAGGTGCCATACCATCTAAGGAGGCTGGGACCTCATCCATGGTCACAAATATCTGATCCATATTAACCACACTGACTTGGGTTTTCATTTACTTGAGTCCTAATTTCATTCCAAAATCTGAGTCTGTTCCAATCTAGGCTAGCATTCTGGGGACTTGAGTTTTCCTAATAGGGTTAGGTCAAAGAAAGAAAAAGATTTGGGGAGGGGTGCTTTTTGAGTAACACAAGTGAAAGTCTAGGAGGACCTAAAAGGAGCCACTCAGTGGTGAGAGAGAAAAGAAACATGGACATGAGAAGAAGGTGTGGAGGCAAAGGATATATCTGGGCCTCGGTGGCCAGAGGGAGCTGAACTCAATTGCAGCTGAGTCATTAGGCCTCAGGTGTGTGGTCTTCAAGTCATTACAGAAACAAGGACAGGAACTGGAGAGACTGCCTAGGACTTGGAACATTTGTTGTGATTTTTCCATGGTCCCAACCTCTCTTCCTAAGCGTGGACCACCTGAGTCTTTTGTGTCTTCCACACCACAGCAGCACAACCATACAGATCACTAGTTTTATAGGAAGGGTTTGGGGGTGACTCCACCTCCCATATTGGTTCTTGCTCAGGTGTTTTAAATTGGTTTTCCCTTTCTGATTTGATAGCCAGGGAAATACTATCCAGTAAGGCCTCAGCTGTATAGGAATGAGGCATGAAAGTTTCCAGAAAAGAACAAATGAAAAATGATGGAACAAAAGCAGCCAGATGAAAGTGACCTTACAGGTTTCAGAAGGCTTCCCTGACCCCCCCAAAGGAGTTTATTTATTTTGTTTTGTTGGATTATTATAAGGAAGAAAGTCTTAAGGAATCCTCTTCTGGAATCTAAAGCTGTTTTCAGGCCACTGGGCCCCATTTCCAAGGTCTGCCCTTCGGCTTATCAGTAGCAGAAGCAGCCCAGCCCATGTTTTATGGATATTTAAATGATAAAGTCCATTCCCAGTCTTTCTGCTTGTCCCTGGGCCATTGATCCAATTTGCAAGGCATTAGTATTCAACCAGAATAAGTAATTAGACCCTGTGTCAGAAAATGATTGCCAAGCAAACGTGCCTAGCCTGTGGTGAACCTGTATATTAATCATATTGAAAATGTCACTAATTCTCAGTTAATTGCTAAGCCTTTGGTAATCTGGGTTCTATTTAGCATCAGTAAACAAATACCAAATTTAAGGAGAAAGGATTGTGGACTTTTATTTGGGGAAAAAGAATTTCGAGTGGGAAATTTGTTGTAGTTGGTCTCTGATTTTTTTTTCTTTCTGGAGGCAGTTTTCCCTAGCCTGAGGAATAGGACCAAAAAGCCTTGGATAGTGTGACAAGGCACAGCTGGGGCTTCAAGAGGCTGGTAACCAGGCCACCTTCAAGTATCCCTTCCGGCACAGAGAGACAGACTCTCAATATCTATTCAGCAATTAGCTCTGCCATCTTGCTTTTTAGTCCATAGACAACCCCCCTCCTTTGTCCTCTCCACCTCTCTCTCTTCTTCCCTATCTCACCAAAGATCTCTTTTCTTCTTTTTCTTTCTCTCTCCCCCAATCCCTTCAAATATTGATTCCCAGCTGGGACACTGACACTGCTGCCTAAGGGGAAAATAACAGAGATGGGAAGATATTTAATTGTGTGTTGTGCAAGTGATGCATGACAAAGTGACTCACAGAGCCCCTCGGGGCTTTCATTTCTTGCTGCCTGCTATGTTGTTGTTAATAAACCCGCACATTTGTACACCTTCCCCCTTTTAAAGTGCATCCACGTACATGAGCTCATTGAATCTTCACAATGAACTTGTGGGTTTGGGAGTACAGGTAGATTTATCCCCAGGTTATAGATGATGAAAATGAACAACAGTAAAGTGAAGGAACTTACTTAGGGTCCAACAAATAAGCTAGTGACAGAGCTGAGACTAGTCCCCCAGGTCTCCTGATGGCTTCTAATCCTTAGCTCCTTCCAGTATGCTGCAGGGACTTCCCTTCTTAGAAATCACAGTCTTTCCATTACTTTCCTTGCTCCCTTAACAATCCTCTGACTCCATAACTGGGTCAATCTTATACAATTCAGCAAGGATTTGCTACGTTATTGAATGCAGTGTGAACACTGTGCAAGATACTTAGGGAGATATAAAATCTAGATAAGATACAAATCCTACCCTTGTGGAAATTATGGCCTACAAGGAAGATAAGATACAAAGCCAGGGAACTATAATTCCCCCAAAATATACTGTAAGTACATTAGACAAGTACAGAACAAAGTCTTATAGGAAGTTTATTGGAAGGAGACCTTTTACTGATGGAGGTATCAGTAAAAGTCTCATGTAGAAAGTGAAATTTGAGTTTGATTTTAAATGATGGGTAGGAATTCAGCAGGAAAAAAAAAGAGAAAGAAATGGTATGAGCAGAAACTTAGGCTTAGGAACAAACAAGGCATGTTCAAAGAATAAAGTGTATTTTAAGGGTCTGACAAGTACAAGAAGGCAAGATAAGCCTGAAAAGGTTAATGCTAGACTCTGAGTGACCTTGAAATTATTAACATAACCAGAGCTGTGTATAAAATTAGTGGGTTCTCTAAGCTTTAAGCTTCTCTCTCTATACTCCTTTCTTTGGCAGTCTCACTCACTTCCATGGATTCAAGTGTCACTTCTCCCTAAATCACTTCCAAATGTAAATGTCTGATCCTGGCTTCAGTCCCATACTTCTAATTGCCTACAGGATAACCATACAGTATAATTATCCTGTACGCAATTGGAAGTGACCTACCTGTACTCCCCCAAACCTAACATGTTTAAAACTGAGCCTATAATCTTTCCCCAAAAGCCCTCTCTCCTGACTTCACTATTTTTTAGTAATACCACCATTTGTCCAGTTTTGCTCAAAACTTTTTACATGAACCTTAATTTTTTATCTCTGACACCACCCCATTTCTTGAAAATTCGACCTCTACAATATCTCTCATCTATCTCTCTTCTCTGTTCACATTCCTGCTGTAGCCCAGAATTATTGTGGGACAGTCCAATAGCAGGAATATCATGCCCATTGCCACTCAGAGCAACTGTGCCCTCTTACCTTACCTCCTCCTTCTGTCCCCTGGTCTTAGACCACTCAGAACCCATCCAAGAGCATCCTCCCCTAAAGAACCAGGAAACCAAGAATCCATTCAGGCTGCTTTGCTGCTCTCCACTTTGAAGGAGAGTCATGAACTCTCTTTAATCCAGTGGGATAGAAGCCACCAGTTCTTATCATCTGTCCTGGTCCCATCTTTACTACCTATTCTGTTCCTCCTGCAATACTCTCATATGCTCTACTAATGTAACCCAAGGACCCATGAGGCTTGCAATCCTCTTAAAGATGAAAAAGAAAAAAAGAAAAGAAAAGAAACTATCCCAGATATTAAGGAGCTTATATTCTGATGAGAAAGACAATATGTAAGCAAAGAGATCCATATAAGATGTCTTATATCATCACTGTAAATGAGGGAAATGTTAAAGGAGCCAGGAAAGACCTGGTAGAAGGCAAACTGAGTAGAATGCCAAGGATTCTAAGTGGCAGACATGTGGAGATGCATGTGGACAGGAGATAGGGAAAGCAATGCATACCCGGAAAATTACATGTAAAATAAATACAATATACATTCAAAATCATAATGGGCCTGGGGGACACTAGAAATCAGAGGGATACAGACTGGTGTTTCTGAAGGAAACTAAGATTTCTTGGAAGCAAGATGAGGAAAGAGTGCATCTAAGCATAGAAAGACAGCCCTTGGAAAAGAGATGGAAGATAGAAGGCCGTATATAAAAAACAAACAAAAAAACAAAAAAACAGCAGAAAGTTTAGTTTGTCTGGAATGACAGTATTGGGAAAGAATAATGTGACAAACTTAGGAGGGTAGACTGAATTCAGATTAAGGGTTTTAAAAGACCAAACAAAAGGCTGAGTAGGCATAAAGGAGGTGTTAGAGTTCCTCCAGCTGCAGAAAAGTATAGCCATTGTCAGCCCTACACTTTAGGTTGTGACAGTAATGATAATACTAACTTCCAAAGACCTTTAAGGTTGGCAAAGCTATTTACAAATATTTCATATTATCCTCACAAACCTGGGAGATGAGTGCTACCATTATACCCATTTTAAAGTTGAGGAAACTGAGGCAGGCAGAGGTTAAGTGACTTGCCCAGGGGTCAAAGTGTCCAGGACTACCTATTCGCTGTGATACCTAGCTGCCTCACAGTAGTAGGCACTTGACAAATATTTATTGAATGAATAGATGGATAAAGTCAAAGTCCTCCCTGAAGGTTAAATCCTATTCCAGTGCATGATGGACTGAGATATTCAACCAAATAGCACTCCCGTTCTACACTAAGCACAGTGTCATGATTACAGAAAGAAGAATGAACTTGGGTATAAAGTGGCACAGGAGTTGTGTGACAATGACCAAGGACAGTCATTTAATCTCTCTGAGTCACAGTTTTCACATCTTAAGCAATATCTTCTTCCCAGGACTGTTGTGTTCATCAACTGTAAAGTTCATATTGATTATTGCTCAGTTGTTGATATTAAAATGTCATACATGTATTTGTCTGTTCCTGCCTAGACTTGCCAATGCAGATCTTAAAGCCAGCCACCTTCACTGACACTGCCCACTATCCTCTGCTCCTGGTAGTGTAAGTATGACCTCTTACTTGTGTTAACTGTTTAAGGAAGAAGAGAATGAAGAATGACCAGGAAAATGCCAGAAAGTGGCATGAATGATCTCATTCATTTAGAAATTACTTCTGCCAGAGCCCAGGGTCCTCACAAGAGGAAAAGCCTAAGCCCTCTTTGGTCTTTCCCTCTGACAGTTTTTCTGCCTCCCCTGAAGTGGGAGCCTGTGCTGGCATGTCAAGGATAAAGGAGAATTTCTAGTAAAGTCATTTAGGGGAAGAGAGTACTCCTGCCTAGCCGAATAAAAGTGACAATCCTTCTGTAAGCCCAGAGAGCACAATTCAGAATGCACCTGGTCTTCTTTGGACCCTATCCAAATGGGTTTAATTACTGAAGTTCTAAAAGGACTTCATTATGAGATAACTTTGCCTGTGAGGCAGGCTCACAGTATGGCCCCAAGGATAGAGTTAGAGGCTCCAACGAAGAATTAACCCAGTTTCCTAACATTCTGGATTGGTTTAATACCTCCTCTTCCTCTCTCTTTACTTCTTCTTCTCCCTTGGGGGGGGGGGGTTAATTCAGATGATCCTCACAGATGCTAATGGCCCCTCTGATTCTCCAGATCAATGACTTTAAACCCTGTTCTCTCAGTTAAAAGACATCCCCCCAAAAGTGTTTCCAGCAATGGAAATGGGGAAAGAAGACCTCTCCAACTGCTTCTCAAATTCCCAGAAAAGTAATTTTCCTTCACTTTTCTTTCTGAAATGAACACTGTGGGGTTTCATTCAAAGACCACCGCTGAATAGACTGCCAGTCAAATCACATCCCTTATAATTTAACAGCTAAGTATAGGAAAAAGCAAGAAAAAAAAAAAACTTTTGGCCTATTAGCTAATTCCTTCTCATCTTTTCTTTACTACAAATCTAACTGGACACCAATCCTAAAAAGGGAACTAAAATAGAAAAGATCTATTTTTAAAATGATGAAATTCAAATATCATAATGATCACAATAATACAAAAATGTCCCTTTCAACTTTTAGTACAGAATGAAAGCGTTGTAGTAAAGTCACTTAAACTCTCTGGGCATCATCTGTGACTGGAAGGGACTGTGAACCAAAGGGAACCCAAATCCAAAGGGCCTGTTTTTCTTTTGTTCCTGATCTTCCCTAGTTGTCCTCCAGTGATTAGGGGCACAATTTCCAGGGCCCTGACCTACTTGCCCCCCCTTTTAGACATCCACCTTCACCTTTGACCCCATTTAGAACAAGAGACTGCCTCAGAGACTGTAATAATGTTAGAAACTAGTATCTTAATAGTAAGACTATCCTCTGGGCTGCCAAGCCCCTCTCCTATTTCTACCCCTTAATTTAATTTGTCCTAAGTCCAATTTTGATTCATTATGGCTCTGGAACAATTCCTTTTTGGAATAACCTCATTTTGTTTTGCGTGTCCTAAAGGGTAAGAAAAAGAGTGACTTCACTTAGATTTAAAGATTCTGGGAAAATTCAAATATCCTGTAGATCAGGCCTAGGCTATTTGGCATGGAAGAAAGACACAAAGGTGCTAATTATCAACCTGTAATATCTTTGAAGTAAAGTCTTAGAAAAACTCAGGAGGATAAAGAATAAGAGAGTAGGAAAAGCCAAAGTATGGTCTGTGAGTCAGTTCCCTTCCTGCTCTATCCATCCCCAAAGTTTTTCCTTCCCCATTTTTGTCTGCAGTCGAACTGGGGAGCCCATCTTTTTCTGAGGCTCTTTTTTTTTTATTCCTCTGCAGACACCTAATAACCCTAAAATGTGTTGTAACTAGGAAGCAGTATTATTAAGGAAGGCTTGAATTGATCCAGTATTAGAGAGGTATTCAGAGTATCCCAATAATAACAAACATGTCTATGAACAACTAAGTGGCACAGTGGATACAGTGCCAGATCTGAATTCAATTACAGTCTCAGCCACCAACTGTGTGACCTTGGACAATCACTTAACCGGTTTGCCTCAGTTTCCTCATCTGTAAAATAAGTTGGAGAAGTATTCCAGTCTCTTTGCCAAGAAAACGCCAAATAAGTTCATAGAGTCAGACACAATTGAAAACAACTTAACTCATTTATGTAGTTATTTACATATTCATATCATTGTAACAATCCTGAAAGAATCTCATTTTACAAATGATGCATCTGAGGCTAAGAGAAGGTAGGCGACTTGCCCAAAGTCACAGAGTTCATAAGTATTTGACAAGATTTGTATTTCTTCCTGACTCCTTAGTTGGAAAGGTTATCCAGAGATCATGTAACCTAATTCTTTCATTTTACAGCTGAGGAAAACTAAGCTTAGAAGTGTTAAGAGATTAGCCCGAGTCCACAGAGATGGTTCTAAAACCCAGGTTTAATGAGGCCACATCCCAGGCCCTTTCTATTCTAGATTCACTGGAGGAGTCAGCAGCAACACAAACCCAACTACAAGAGGGCATTCCAGCTCTAGACTACAAGTTTAACAGATGCCTTAAGGAATCCAGAAGTGATTTTTAAAGAGCTTTTCCCTCTAGTTCTGTCACAGATCAATTATATTTTTGGCCTCATTTCAATCCAAAGAAGAAAGGAAGGATAAACTAAGGCAGTCTGCTAAAAAATAATCATTTTAAAAGGACATCATCCTTGAAGCTACCTTTTTTTTTTAGCAAGAACTCAAATACTGCCGACATCTCATGGCTATCCAATTACCTCTGAGAGAACTTAATTTTATTACAGGAGGTGCTTGAGAGAGATCAGAGCTCATCAAGCTAACGGCACTTGATTAGACAGAATCTAAAAAGTATGCTGGCTGGCATGCTTAGTAACAAGGTCCAGATGAGAACTGCTGTTGTAGGTGAATTTTTTAATGACTTCAATGGATGGCAGATATCCGCTCTTCAAAGAGCAGTTGGGTGGGAGATGTGGGCAATGATAGTCTTAATCCCACAAGTAGAGAAAAATACTAGGAAGTGGCACTGGAGAAGAATCAGGGAAAACTCCATGTGAAAAAAAAAATCTACTCCCAAAATGGCATATTGCTGATCACAAATTTAAAATTAAAAAGAATCTTCCAGATATACTAGTCTGACGGTTCTGAAAATGTAGTCTGTGGGCCTCAGAGGCCCTTTCAGGGAATCCTTGAGGTCAAAATTCTTTTTGCAAACCTACTAAGATCATATTGGTACATTTAAATACTCTCTCCTTTCCCAAACACACATCTTTATGATGCCAAATTTTTTCATATACTTCAAATAGCATTTTGTAACAAATTATATGTAGAAGCAAATATATGAATCCAGCTGTTGTACTAATTCTGGCATTAAACAAATAAAAACATATGAATAGCAATATCTCTCCTCTCACAAAATTGTTTTGGTTTGCAAACTATGACTAATCTTTATTAAAATGTTATTAATATTAGAATCAATGGATTTATCATTGTTATTTTAATGAAACTCTGAACAAGGAGACAAAAAGCATGATAAAACTGAGTGTCTGAAGGAGAGATAAAAGGTACTTTATCTAGAATAATAGCTCTAGGGACAGCTAGGTGTGGCACCAGACTTGGTATCAGGAGGACCTAAATTCAAATCTAGCCTCAGACATTGGATACTTACTAGCTGTGTGACCTTTGGCAAGTCACTCAATCCCATTGTTCTACAAAAAAAAAAGAAGAAAAAAGGATAATCTCTCTAGAATTAGAAAAGACCTTAACAAACATTGAGTATAATATCCCTATTTTACAGAGAAAGAACTCAAGACTCAGAAAAGTTAAGTGACTTGTTTAAAGTAACACAGCTAATAAGTATCAGGAATCCAAGTCTTCCTGCTCTAAGTCTAAAATTCTATCTTTGACAATATATTCCCTCTTGACTCAGAGAAAAAGATTTTTTTTAGCTAGCTAGATAATCTTTTAATAAATGTCATCCACTTAATCATTTTGCTCAAGACCAGCTCTGAATATTCAGAAATAATTTGCCTTGATATTCAGTTTTAGCTCATAGTCCCATGTATTCAGGCATCCCACCCATCTCCCTGTACCAGATCAGCAGACAAGAGAAAGGATAAGGGGTCTCCTTGAAGATGAGCAGAATTATTTTTCACTAAGACCACTGGAGGGAATTTATTTTTTGCTGCTTGAGCCCCCTGACTTTAGGGATCACATCAGTCTTTTAGGCATTCAGCCCTTGACCTGGTCCTTGTTTTCTTTTTCAGGGATGGTACACCGGGGAGCCAGAGTGTGACAGAAAAGTTTGAGGTCAACTGGGAAACTGTCATGGTCAGCAGTCATGGTGCCATTGTGGTGAAGTTTGACGGTCGTGGTAGCGGGTTCCAAGGCACCAAGCTCCTTCATGAAGTGAAGAGAAAACTGGGCTCCCTGGAAGAGAAAGACCAAATGAAGGCTGTGGGGTGAGGGCCCAATACCTTGTGAATTGAATTGAATTGGGAAAGGTAATAGGGCAAAGCATTTCAAGGGCATAAGATTGGGCACCCCCCTGGGAGCCACATCTGGGTCTTTGACCTAGGATATTGTGCATATTTGCATATAATTTGCATGAATTTTCAATATGCCTACATAGACTTTGTAGGTAAGTTTTCAGGCCTTTTTAAGGTAAAATATCATTGGCTTTTCTCCTAAAAAAAATCCTATTCCTATAGCCAATTAGGACAAAGGTCTTTCATTCTTTTAGTTAGATTCATTCCACTGAGTGATTGCAGAGTACATAGCCCCCCCCCAGCCAACATTCTCACAAATAAAGTCCATTAATCACAAGGGGAATATGTGAATAAATCAGCACAACTCTGTGCTCACTCAGAGATTAACCCAAAACATATAGTTTCTGACTACACATTGTAGTTTTCACACCTCTAAGACCTACCACTCTGAGGATATAATATTCTCATTTACCCATGGTGTCTTCTACACCAGCAGAGGAAGAGAGAGAAAAAAAAACCCATCCAGAACCAATAAAAAGGTAAAGTTATAAGGAAGAACATCAAGAACCTTTCCAAGGTTATCAATCTCACACACAGCCTCAATTTGGAGAATGTACATGTCATTATAAATAAGTAAGACATGACTTTCCAGGGCAAAGGTATTACTGAAAGAATTCATCCAGCCCCAAGTTTATTTGCACAGAAAGTCAGAAACAGATCATTTAAAATATGGTGTAACCCAAGAAAACAAGCATTAGCATCTTCACTGCATTTCAATGGCTCATCAAATAATTGTTGAATATCCCCTTCTGCAAACTCTATGTCAGAAATGAAGATAAATTTTTAAAAAACCTTTCAAAGAGTTTACAATTCAATCAAGAAGGTAAGAGATTTACAATAATTCTACAATTCACCAAATATTTTGTATGCCTAGGTCATGTCACTCTACAGCTCCTCAATTTTTAATGGCTCCCTATTGCTTGAAGAGTGAGTAAAAAGGGGGACTTCATGGATGAAACTGGGGTTGGAAGCTTGAAATACCAGAAAGATGAGTGGGCCCTTCACAGTAATAGGGATGTTCAGAAGAGATATGGGGTTAGAAGGAAAGAGATTAAATTTTGTTGTTGACATGCTGACTTTGAGATGTCTTTGAGGCTTCCATTTGAAATGTTCATTAGACAGTTGGTTATGCAAATTTGAAACTTGGGCAAGATATACTTGGACTAGATATAGACCGTTTGTTGATTATTGAACCCATGAATCAAGTAAGATATATTGACTTAAAACCAGAACGTATCTCAAGAGTCCAGCTAGGTTAACTTCTCTATCAGAGAAATAAAGTGGTTTACTCTAGGACACAGAGATAAGATTTGAACCCAAGTTCTATGTCTCCAAAAACCTAACCTCCTTCCACTACTCTGTGAGAGACAAGGGAGAAAAGAGATGAGGACCTATGACAGAGCCTTGGAGTACACTGATAATTACCACTAAAGGAAAGATGAGGAGTTATTAGACATGGAGAAGGAAAACCAAAAGAAAGCAGAGTCATAAAAAAAAAAATCCAGAGAGGAGAAAGGAACCAGAAGGAGAAGGTCATGAATAGTGTAACTTCCTTCAGAGAAGTCAAGAAAATTGAAGATTGGGAAAATTGTATTGGATTTTAGCAATGACCTGATCATGGATATTTTTGGAGAGACCATTTCAATTGAATGATGAAACTGGAAATCAGATTACAAAAGCTTTCAAAGAAAGTGAGAGAAGTGGAGGCTCTGACTCTAGACAAGCATTTTCTTTTTCTTAAATCTTTTTTTTAGAGTTTTTTTTTGCAAGGCAAAAAATGGGGTTAAGTGGTTTGCCCGAGGCCACACAATTAGGTAATTATTAAATGTCTGAAGCCAGATTTGAACTCAGGTACTCCTGACTCCAGGGCCAGTGCTCTATCCACTCTACCACCTAGCTGCCCCTTTTTAAATCTTAATAGTAATTTTTTGCAATTAATGCATTCATTTTTGTAAAATTTTCTCCCTCCCTCTCTTCCCTCCCCCCTCCCAAGATAACAAGAAATATGATATAGCTCAAACATGTACAATCATGTTAAACATATTTCCATATTAGTCATGTTGTAAAAGAATCAGAATAAAAGGGAAAAAACAGAGAAATGGGGAGGGGAAAGAAATTTTTAAAAGCGAAAATAGTACGTTTTATCTGTGTTAAGATTTCATAGTTGTTTCTCTGGATGTGGATGGCATTTTCCATCACAAATTCAGACCTCATTTTCAAGAAGAAAGGCAAACTAATAGCTGAAGATATAATATGGGATGTTTCTATATAGAAGGAGAGAGAGAGAGAGAGAGAGAGAGAGAGAGAGAGAGAGAGAGAGAGAGAGAGAGAGAGAATATCTACAGGATACATGGGAACTAAACAAATATAGAAATTAAAGCTAAAAGAGGAAAATCTGCTGGAGAAGACAGGAGATGATAACATCAAGGGAACTTGTAGAGAGGATCTTACAAGAAGAAGGGTAATGACTTCATTAGAGACTGAGATCAAAAAGGATATCATGTCAAAATAGTATCAGAGAAGTATGAGATGAAGAGTTGGTGAGAAAAGAGGTAAGTAGCCTCATTTTTTCCCAGTAAAGTATGTTATCAGATTGTAAAGACCTTGAATGCCAGGCTAGGGAATTTGTTCCTTCAAGAGGTAATGGGAAAGCAAGGGAGTGGTGCTGGGGAAAACTAATCTAATAGCTGTATGGTAGATGTATTGGAAGGTGGAAATAATGGAAATGAGGAGAACAATTAGGACAGACTAGTCAAGAAGCAATACTGTAACTAATGATGAGAAAAGAGAGCAAAGGAATGTTCAGATGAGAGTAGCCTTCCTTCTCTTGCTCCAACAATCATACCATAATATACCTATACAACTCCTTCCTTGCCTTTAAGGCCCCACTTAAGGCTCATCTCCTGCTCTGAGCATTTCAGTCCTTTGAGCCTGTCCTCCTAAAGTCCTGTAGGAGTTGGAGTTCATACTACACTCTTCAGAATTAATTTGATAATCCCTTGCTTCCTCTAATTGTTTAATATATTTATATTAAATCTACAGCTAGATTGTAAGCTCATTGAGGGCAAGTATCACACAATTAACATTCATCAAAAATATTTGTTGCTTGACTGAATTCAATCAAGACTCTCCCATCTAGTGCCAAGAATAAGATTTTAATGCTCTCCTAAACATACACTATTTTAATCTTAAGGTCTTGGTGTCCAAAAAAACATTTTTTTAGATAGACCTCAAAGTTTGTAATGATTAGATTCATTTCAGAAAACACGGCTAAAATGTAGTTACAGAGAGCACAGCTGGATAAAGTTGAGAGTAACAGCATAATAACAATATTTTGTACTGAAATAACAACTCTTCACAGAAGATCTCAAAGCACTTTGCAAATGAGTATCATTATCCAGATTTTATTTTAGGATCAGGAAATGGAAATCCCCAGAAAATTAAATGATGGGACTACCAAGGGCCCAATGTTTCCTGCTGAGTCAATAGCAAGCCCTAGAATAAAATATAAGATGATTTGTAAAGTGGAAGACAAGCCAGGTTTGACTCCAAGAGTCTCAAAGTTCCCAGACTCATATAACTTTCTATAGCAAATATATGTGATATTTTTCTGTCCAGTAGTATTCATATGCAGACCAAACATCCAGATGAAAAGTACTGGAAAAGAAAAGTAATACCACCATCTATTTGTTTCTAAATGGCTAGAATTTTGACTGTAGAGAGAAGACAGATGAATTATTCAGTATTTCAATGGCTAAATCATTCCTTTTTTTGTAAAATCTGGAAACTTGACAGTAATCATTTGGACCCATCTATAGTCTTCCAAAGCATGTGGATGTGTATTTTTGCACATAAATGATCATTAATGACTATGAAAGCTAAGCCTAATTTTCTTTAGAGAGAAGGAAGAAGCTATCTCATATGTGATTTTATGAATAGAATTCATAATTAGGCATCTACTGTGTGTCCTGAAGACCTAGGTCAAAGTATTTATGCACCATAGAAAAGATTTGAAATTCACGTGTTGCTATTCTTCATAACTAAATTCTTCATATTTTAACATCTGTAGGAACTTTCCTCCTTTGGCTGGGGCCCTCACTACATCCTCCTCCAACATGTACTCTACGATACCCCCCCCCTTCCCTATCTCTAGTCTTGGCTCTAATGCCCAATACCATACTAGTTGTTGAGGTAACCACAAGGTAAATGAGGCTCAAGTTCTGACTTCAAGGTATCTGTCATCTGAGAAATGAAGATTTTACATATATGGGGAAAAAAAAAGATTAAAATTTGAAGCAATATAGAACCAAGGGCAACATTGTATGTGATTCAGTCTATGAAAATTTTCAGATGTCAGAGACAGAAGCAATCAGAATGAAATAGAATGGTCTCAGCAAGAGCTAACCTTCATCTCACCCTTTAAAAGTTTTCAAAGCTTTATTTTAATCTCACTCTATGGTTCTTAAGTGGAAATGGAATCTTTCTCTTTAGAGCAGCATAAACCTAAGAAAGCATAAGTATCTAAGTGTTCTCTATTGTCTGAAGATAGGAGGAGGCATGTTTGTGCATTATACCTGTGGAATCTCCAATAGCCATTGAGCTTCCAGACCTCCCAGGAAAGTCCTACATTAGGATCTTGTCTAGAATATTTAAGGCATATTACTCAATTTTCCTCATTTGCTTGAATTTCTCAAATGTATATAAACATATATGTGTGTGTGTGTGTGTGTGTGTGTGTGTGTGTGTGTGTATTATCAAATTGTCTTTAGGAATGCAGAGAGACTATTTCAAAGCCCTTCTGCTGGTCTAAATTCTGGATTTGGCAGAGGGTCCAAGGATTACTTCTGTCAGAATGATTAGAGAGCTGGACTCAGGAAGTTCAAATCCTATCTCAGACACTGACTAGCTTTGTGACCCTGGGCAAGTCACTTAACTTCACTCTGCCCCAGTTTCCATATCTGTAAAATGATTATAATTTTATTGAGAAGATCAAATGAGATAAAATATGGAAAGTGCTGGTGCAAATCTTATAGCATTCTATAAATTTTGGGTATTTTTTAGATGGAATAAGGAAAGAAATAAGCATTTATTAAGTTTTTATCATGTTCTAGGTACCATCTCATTTGATCTTCACAATAACCCTGCAAATTAGGTACTATATTATTTTCCCCATTTCACAGTTGAGGAATCTGAAGCAGACCTAAATGACTAAGATTGAATTTGAACTCAGGTCTTCCTGACTTCAAATACAACCATCAGCTCACAATAAGCAACTGGTCCAGACAAAACAGAGGATGAATCATTCTTAATTTTTCTGGTTTGAGCTTTATAGGAGCTTTTGGGTATGAGAAGCTACAGATGTTGGCAGACTTGGTTGCTTTGTGTGTTGTTTTTGTTTAATTGTTTTTCTTTGTTATATAGGAAGGTCCACTGGTAGGAGGCAAGGAAGAGATGAAATCAGAAATATGGACAGTATCCTAAAATGTATTATTGCTTGTAAAAAGAATTAACAAAACTTTAAAAAAGCAGTGAGGGTAAGGATAGTCTGAATTATTGAAATATGGTTATTTTAGAGGGAAGCTAGGTGGTACAGTAGATAGAAATCCAGACCTGGAGTCAAGAAGACCTGAGTTCAAATGCAGACTCCAGACACTTGCTAGTTGTGTGAGCCTGGGTAAGTCACTTAACCGTTTGCCTCAGTTTTGTCATCTGAAAAAGGAACTGGAGAAGAAAATGGCAAACCATTCCAGAATTTTTACCAAGAAAACCCCAAATGGGGTCACAAAGAGTTGGACATAACCAAAACAACTCAATAATATCAATCATCATTTTAGAATAGCTAATATGCACAGTGTGTTACAATTCTCAAGTGGTATCTCTCCCAGACCCACTATAATGAAGAGTAAAGATCACTCATATATTAAATTCTTAAAGGCAAAGGATACTTTAATTATTTGAAAGTTCTCATTAAGTTAGTTAAACATCTTTCTTGAAATCTAATTTACAGTATTCATTAATTTAGCATCCTGTTTTTCCAAAGAAAATTTCAAAGACAAATTTTCTAACCAGTCCATTTTCTGAATGATCAATTCCCAATTAATATCATCAGAATTAATGAAGTTTTACTAACTATATTTATAATAGTTTAAATTTAAATGAAACATTTAATCTTAAAAAAACTTCTTTACATTTATAATCTCATTTGAGTTTTCTAACATTTATTATTTTTCTTTGAAAGATGATTAACTCAAGGACCATAGATTTTATAACTTGTCTAAAATTCCACAGGCCTGTGAAGAGTCAAGACAAGATGCCAGGCCTATAAGGTTCAGCTAGATTATAATCTCTTTGAGAGCAGGAATTGATTTCCTTTTTTATGTCATCCTAGTATCTGCCAGTGTCATTCATTCATTCATTCCTCTATCAAGCTATTATTAGCTGCTTATTGTGTTCAGAGCCTCAGAGGCACTGGGGGATATAGAAAATTCAAATAAGACACCATCCCACAGATTCCTACAGTCTCATAGGGAGACTACACAAACAGAGATGACTATAATATGGAATATTATGAGACCAGCAAATTAAGAGAGTAACAAACAGTGCCCTTTTAAGAGAAGGTTATTAACAATGGAGAGTATTGTTAAGACTCTATGGAAGAAATGGAATTTAAGATAGAATTGAAAGGATTGGCACTCTGTGCACAGAAAAGATGATCAAAAGATATTTGTTGATATGTATCATCTTCCTTTTTTAGTCCAAATTCATACTTCCTCCTAATTTCCCTTTTTTTTTTCCCAATTGTAGAACAAACACACTTTCAATCAGGTAGGTTTGCAACCTGAGTTGCACACTTAGACTCTCTGCTCTCCTTTATTCTATTAGAAAATCTCAAAATTTTAATATTGGTATGAAGTAATGAAAGAAAGGCATTTATGAAACATTTAATATGTGGTAAGCATAGTACTAAGTGTTGGGGATAAAAAATTAAAACATAATCACAGCCCCTTCCTTCAAGGAGCTTATAGTCTAATAAGAGGAAATGTGTGCATATGTATATGCATAAATATATATATATATATATACATATATATATATATACACACACACATACACATATGGTGAATATGTATGGTAGATGATGGCTAAGGAGGGTTATTCCAGTTTGGAAAGTCACAGAGATTGGTGAATGGAGCCCTGGGGAGTTAGATTGAAATAAGCAATAACAAAATTAATTTGATTATGACTGTGGAAGTAGATAGTAGGGATGAGGTAAAAGGACATAAGAGGGTATTTTGACGGCAAGATGACCAGAGAGTGAAGTGAATTGTTGCTGAAGTCAGTATGAGTTGTAGTAGTCAACTTATTTGCCCTTCATTTGCAAGGAGGATCAATGACAGCAGGGTTGATGCCTTGACTTGTTCATAATTTGGATTTAAGTGAGGCAGAGTTATATAAATCCTCAACCTCTCTCTTTCTGAATCTTCAAAGTCTAGTGGCAAAACAAAAGTCAGAATGACTGGCAATGTATAACCAAACTCTAAGCTTGGTCAGCATCTGCTTCAGGTACCTTCATGATCTTTGAAACAAATTGTTCTCATCCATCTAATCTGCCTGAGAAAGTCTTCACATCCTTCAGGTAGACATCTCCCTAACTCATTAATAGGTTTGTAGCCTGTCAGTTACTCTAAACTCATGCTTCTGATAGATGTAACTTATTGATCTATGACCTCTGCACAAGCAACTGTATTTAGAAGAAAAATCAGCATCTGTCTCACCTATACTTGTAATGGTACTAACATTCCCAACTAATGATAATCTACCTTGAAGATCCCTCCACCCACCCCAATGAGGGGGAATTCACCACTTCTTGAAGCAATGAGTTCAACTTTGAATAATTCAAATTCTTAGGAAAATTCTCCTAATACCAGTTATCCAAGTCTTAGTTGTATTTCCACAACATCTCTCCACTCATACCACCATCATCTTAATCCAGGAACTCATCCCCTCTTCACCTGGATTAGTGCCACAACATCCTAATGGTGCTCCACTCAAATCTCTTCTGTCTCTTATTCTCCACGCAACTGCCAAAGTGATATTCCTAAGGCACATGCCTCACTGGGTCACTCTCCTGTAAGATTAACTCTACATTACTTGTAGTATAAAAATGTAAACAACTCTAAGATTTAAAGTTTTTCCCAATCTGGCTCTGATTTCTCTTTTTCAGACTGATTTCATTTTTCTCTTATTTACTGTGTTCCCACCAAACCAACCTCCTTGCTCTCCCTGATACACAATATCCCTTCTCCCCATAGCTCAGACACCTTTCAATAGGTCATCTCTGTGTCCCTCTTTACCTCTTCCATTCTGAATCCCTTTAAAGCTCGATTCAATCACTACTTCATATAGGAAGCCTTTCCTAATTTCTACCAACTACTAATGCCTTTCCCAAAAAATAGAAGTTTGTGTTTGTTTCATTATATATATATATGTGTGTGTGTATATATATATATATATATATATATATATATATATATATATATATTTTTTTTTTTTTAGAATTTTGCAAGGCAAATGGGGTTAAGTGGCTTACCCAAGGCCACACCCCTAGGTAATTATTAAATGTCTGAGACTGGATTTGAACCCAGGTACTCCTGACTCCAGGGCTGGTGCTTTATCCACTACGCCACCTAGCCACATTTCTCCCTCTTGAGGGCAGAGAATGTTTTGTTTTTGTCTCTGTATATGTAGTGCTTATCTCAGTATCTGGCTTAAGCACAAACTAGATGCTTCATAAATCCTTGTTGAGAAGTTGATTGGTTAATGAGATGCTCTTTCTTTCTAATCTTCTAATGTGTAAACTGTCTGCCATTTTCAAGAATAGCTTCTATTTCTCAAGGTCATAAGTGGGAGTTGCTTTGGACTTTGCCAAGAGAAAAAAGACAGTATAATTTGCACTTTAACATTAAATTCTGTTTCTCCCCTTTCATCTTGAAGGACAATGTTGAAAGAGCCCTACATTGACAAGACACGTGTGGCTGTGTTTGGGAAGGTGAGTCTCTGGTTTTGTCTTGTTTTGTTTGGCATATAAGGAACACCCCTCTGTAGAAGAGCATTAAGTGGTTTCATCATTTCACTTTGATTTATTGAGAGTACCTACAGTTTGATGGCTTATGATTTATTATTATTATTTTACTTTTAAGGAATAAGTTGTTTGCTTAGCTTTTTTTCTATATCTTCTGGAAAAAAGGAGAAAAGGAGGAAGCCAACTACTGTTAGAAAGGTCCACCAGCTGCTTAATTACATTGTTCCCATAAATCTACAGTTGTTTATGGCCTGGTACCAAAGGGGAAAGAAGAATAAGTAGAGTTTCCTTGTACCATATATTCTACAAATAGAGGCAGTATATCATAATGGATGAGTTGAACTTAGTGGCAGGAAGATCAGACTTCAAACCCCAAATGTAGTAGCTCTGTAATCCTGGGTAAGTTTATTCTCAAACAAATTCCTAGCCCTACCTACTAATCAGGGGTAAGCAAACTACTACTCAAGGGTCAACTCCAACTCTCTGATTATTCTTTTATCTCCCCTGAGATTTATTTTCAAATATAAAAATAATTCTTAGTAATAAGATGGATTTGACTCATAGGTTAGTTCATTATTTATTTAGTAGTTGCTGGAGAGGGTTTCCAAGGCAGAAAAGAACAGATTCTTTGAATATTCCTAGATTTTATTATGTTCTAATTTGTAATAATTCCATTCATTTGCCTATTGACTTATCGGCTATATTAAGTAGGTAGGAAGGAGATGGATGGAATGAAATGGAGATAGTACTTAAGTGAAGCACAGAATAGACCTTCACCAAGTATAGTATCCAAAGAGCTTCTGCCTTGTAAGGTCATCTCAGATGAATAGAACCTTGACCCTAACTCCCCTGTACTAAGAGACAATGCTCTGGATGATTGTAAGAAGAATAGAATATATAAAATTTAAAAGGTTTTATACAAATAAAATGAATGCAACCAAATTTTAAGGAAAGCAGAAAACTGGGGGGGTAAATATTTGCAACAAGTGTGTCTGATAAAGCCTCATTTCTCAGAACTGAGTCAAATTTATAAAAAATACAAATCATTCCCTAGTTGATTAATGTTCAGAAGATAGGAATAGGTAATTTTTCAGACAAAGAAATCAATAGTCATAAAGAAATCTATAGTCATATGAAAAAATACTCTAAATCACTTTTTTAAGGGTTTTTTTTGCAAGGCAAATGGGGTTAAGTGGCTTGCCCAAGGCCACACAGCTAGATAATTATTAAGTGTCTGAGGCTGGATTTGAACTCAGGTACTCCTGACTCCAAGGCCAGTGCTCTATCCACTGCGCCACCTAGGTGCCCCTCTAAATCACTTTTGATCAGAGAAATGCAAATTAAAACAACTTTGAGGAATCACCTAAAAGCTATTAGAATGGCTAATATAGTTGTCCTTCATTTGCATGGAGGATCAGTGACATCAGGGATGATGCCTTGGCTTGCTCACAATTTGGATTTAAATGAGGCAGAGTTGCAAAAGTCCTCAAGCTCTCTCTTCCTAAGTCTTCAAAATCTAATGGCAAAGTCTAGTTGTGAATTTATTCAATCATCCTGGAGAACAATTTGGAACTCTGATAAAGGATGGTAAACTGTGCAAATTCATTGATCCAACAATACCACTGCTAAGTCTATATCTCAAAGGCATCCAAATAAAAAGGCAAATGAACCTATTTGTACAAAAAAAATATATTTATAGCTGCTCTTTTTTGTGGTGGCTAAGGATTGGAAATTAAAGGGATGTCCAATTGGGAATGCTCAGTTGGGAAATAGCTAAACAAGCTGTGGTATAATATTGTAATGGATTATTATTGTGCTATAAGAAATGACAAGCAAGATGACATTAGAAAACCTGCCCTTACATACTGATGCATAGTGAAGGGAACGGAGCCAGAAGAATGTTGTACACAATAATAGCAATATTGTTTGATAAAAAACTGTGAAGGTAGCTAGGTCTCGCAGTGTAGGGGCAGCTAGGTGGTACAGCGGATAGAGCACTGACCTGGAGTCAGGAGGACCTGAGTTCAAATTTGACCTGAGACACTTAATAATTACCTAGCTATGTAAACTTGGGCAAGTCACTTAACCCCATTGCCTTGAAAAACCCCCCAAAATACTATATATATATATATATATATATATATATATATATATATATATATATATACTAATATAGAAATGTTTTATATCATTACACATGTGTAACCTACGTTGAGTTGATTATCATCTTTAGGAGGAATAATGGGAGAGAGGGATAGAATTTGGAACTCAAAACTTTGAATAAAAATCTTAAAAAAAATTGGAAAAATAAAACAAAATTGGATTTCTATAAGAAATCCTGATTTTTTGTTAAATAGGAAAAATGAAGCCAAGAGAATGGACAGATAAGTGCAAATCATTGTCACTACTGAGAAAACAGCTCAGAGAACCTGGTTCAGCAAAATCAACTTTGAATATGAAGGATAGAGAGCACTTATTTAGAATGGCTTCTTCTGTGTCAAGACTGTGCCTAGTATTTAAGGAACAGGAGTACTTGAAATAAGGAACAACTCTGAATCTCAAATTAATATAACAATCATAGTAACAGGGCCAACCTTAAATAAATTGGTGGGTTAGTTATCTTTTTAACTTGAAACCCCTTCCATTTCTCATGCCCCCATTCTCTTTGCTCAGTACCTTCATGCTTCCCATCATATTTTTAAGGGAAATTCCTGGGGTCTCTTGAGATGGTGTCAAACTCAACCTTCCCTCCATATGCACCAGAGATTTTTTTCATTCTCATCCCTAGTTTCCTACATCAAACTGATCTATCCTACATTCAGTTCCTTTAGGGCGTCAAAGGGGAATGAAATGAATCTTGGCAAACCAATTTCTAGCTGAAATAGTAATGGATGATAATTCCTAAATGTTATAACACTTCCAAGTAATATTTGCATCTCAACAGGAACTTACAATAACCTAAACCAAAAGACTGAATGATCTGAGAATTTCAGGCTTTATCACCAAATGTTTATTTGAAAGGAAAAAAAAAAACAGAAAGGCAAGTAACACCCTAATTATAGAAGAGGAAACTTGAATGGGAATGAATAGCCAAAGACTTGTAATAAAAATATAAAGAGAGTAACTAAAACATTATAACATTATATATTGAGATTCATTTATTTGAATGTCGATAATTGTTAATCAAATTTAATTAGGTATATTAATTGTTATTGTTATTTGTTGTAACAAAATTAAAGACCTAATCACATCACGTAGGCTTATGGTTGTTTTGCTTTTATATATGTCACAGTCCTCTCTCCTCAGTTGTCAAAATAACATTTGTAAGGTCTCTACCTTCAGTCTGACTATATCATCACACCTCTTAGACACCCTAGTTCAATTCCAAGTTCAGCTCAAGTACTACTTCCTACAAGTGACCTTTTGGAACTCTCCCAGTTATCTTCCCAACCAGTGACTCTTCCTCACTCGGCAACTGTTCTAGAGGCTGAATAATTTTTGTATATTATCTATTGACTATGGTGCCTCCACCCTCAGGAGAGTGGAAGAAAGTTGAGGGAAGGGTCTTTTTTAGTGCTAATAGAGTGACTGATTCATAGTTGGCACTTAATAATATATGTGTGAAATTTAGTTGAATGTAAAACGGGCCCTGTGTAAAAATGCAAAACTCAAAACCAAAGGATTGGTGAGAGAATGTGAATATTTCCTCTATTTCACAGGACAGTTGAGTGGAAAAGGATTCCTTAACTATTATTGTAATAGCATTATTGTAAAAATGGTAGCATAGAATTATTATTATTATTATTATTATTTTATTATTGTTATCATCACCATCATCATCACAATGTGCTTGTGTCTTAGTTCCAACATCTCCTGAAACTGTTTCAATTACTAACCTGTGGTCATTGATATTTCATTTTTCTCTCTTTCTACTCTAGGATTATGGTGGGTACCTGAGTACTTACCTTCTTCCAACAAAAGTGGAAAATCAAGGTCAAAGTCAAGGTCCAGTTTTCACCTGTGGCTCTGCTCTCTCCCCCATAACAGACTTCAAATACTATGGTAAATAGTCCTTGTCACCAGGGGGGAGGAATGGAGGATTGGTACAATATCTTTCAGCCTCATTGCTTCCCACACACACCCTCAGCTCAAATCCTTATTTCTCCATCCTCAATGACTCCAAGTCCATTATAAAAGCAATTTGAGGGTTTCTGGAATGCAGGTAAAACTCTTTTATAATGTACCCTGATGGGGGAAGTGTCCCCAAAAATATCCGACTCCTTTTCTACCTTTCCATTCTTTGCTCCTCACCCTCAGGTGGTGCAGTAGCTAGAACAGGCTTGGGGTAAGGAGGGTCTAAGTTCAAACCAAGTCTCAAAAAACTTAGTCCCTGGGCAGGTCACTTGACTTCTTTTTGCCTCAGTTTCTTCTTCTTCTGAAAAATGGGGAGAATCATATCACCTGCCTCCCAGGATCAAATAAAGTAATACTTATCAAGGGGTTTAGAACATTGCCTGGCTATATAAATGTAAACTATGATGATGATGGTGGCTATTCTCCTCCTCCTGGTTTCCCTAGATTCCTTCAAGACTCAGCTCTAGTCCTACCTTCTGCAGTAGGCTTTTCCCAGTCTCCCTCACTCATTTCTAACATAATACCTTCTGAGTTGTTTTCATTCTATCTCCCTGCCTAAAATGTGAGTTCCTTGGTGGCAGAGACTATTTCTTGCTTCTCTACTCTACCCAGTTCCTAGGACATAGCTAATACTTGCTGGCCTTCATTACAAGAAATCACATTTACATTCTGCAGGATCATACAATAGATTTAGTCCAGTGACTATTAGTGAAAAGAAGTACTTGAATCCAGGTGGTTCAAGTGAAGTGAAAGGAGCAAGCCTTTGTGCCCATACTTTTGCTCCCATTCCTTTTTTTTTTCCCATCATGACCCTAGATAGATTTGTGGGCAGCTAGATGGTGCAGTGGATAGCACATTAACTTTGGACCCAAGAGGACAGGAGTTCAAATCCAGTCTCAGACACTTGTCACTTACTAGCTGTGAGACCCTGGGCAAGTCACTTAACCCTGATTGCTTTGCTTCCAGAGACATCTCCAGTCATCCTGATTCATATCTGTTCCCTGGACCCAGATGATTCTGGAGGAGAAAGTGAGGTTGTTGACCTAGCACAGTATCCCCCTAATCAATTCCAATTCATGTGCTTGTCATGGCATCACCTCCATGATGTTGTGATCTTCTTCAAAAATGAAGATATTAGATATTAGATAGATCTGCAATAAAAGTTGAGAGTTTTAAGTATACTTGGCTATTTTCTGAGGAAGGAGGAAGAAAGTTGAAATGTAGTTGGATTTTTGTGGCAGAACATGAAGGATTTGAATAGAACTAGTGTAGACTAACATTCTCTCTCTCCTCATGGTTTGCAAATCAGCACCCAATCCTGAACTTTCCTTATGTCATTATGAGCCATCGCCAAAAATGTTGAATTGACTGTTTGTGTTATATTGGTGTACATCTAATTTCTTCCATATTACTGTCCAATTTTCCCAGTAGTTTTTGTCAAATAATGTGTCCTTATCCAAGTAACAACACAATCTGCCCCATTCCTAGAGAGCTCTTTATCACCTCTGTCTCTTAGAATAATCCCTCATTTCTTTCAAAGTTTAGCTCTGCTGTCATCTCCTAAATAAGATCTTCCCTATCCTTATCCCCAAAATTACACTGAATTTGTTTTATATATATTTTAATTTTGTCTTTATAACTTGAATGCGTATTGCATAATGAACACTTAATGTAATCGATAAGCCATGATGTGAAAAGTCACAATAGTTGAGTTTTTTCCCTTTCAAATGTCTTTCTTTTATTACAGATTTAATTTAAATTTTCAGCACCAAGATTACTAGGAATGTATAGAGGTTCTGACAAGAAGGTTGAATCTTCTAGATATTGGAGGACTCAACTGAAAACACTTTTTTGTTTAAACTTTACAGAAATATTTTTAAAACTTATAACTCCATTTTCCTACCTAAGTAGGATCTGGTGGAGAAAACTGACTCTTGCCTTGACAGATAAGAAAGTGGCAGTGCCTAGGGTATCTGAACATGAATATTCAATTATACAAAATTTTGGATTCATCTAGAGATGGCAGGGGAAAGATATGGAGTTGCATGTGTCTTGAATTTCTTAAACATCTCCTGGCAGTAATCTTTATTTGATTCTTTTCCCTTATGGGTAATTTCATTTAAAACACATTTATTAAATACTACATACTATAGTTCTATACTAGGTCTTGGAGCTCAAAGGTAACATTGTCCTGACTCTCAAGAAGCCACATTCTAAAGGACATAGTTTTAGGAGGGAGAGCACTAATAAACTGAAAGTTACTAGTCTTTGGGGATTCATTCAGGAATCACATTAATATAGGCCCCAGAAACCAAAGACTTACTATTTAAAAAATTCCAAAGTGCTCCTTTTAAAAATGCTACCACAGGAATGTTACTTTATTCAAGCAAAAAGTCCACTAGATGAAAATGAAGATCCATTTTGTGAATGAGAATGGGCAGAGTATCTGTTTTTCCAGGGCAACAGATAGTTTGCTAATATTTTCTTCTTCTTTCCAAGCTTCTGCATTTTCTGAAAGATACTTGGGCCTCCTTGGAATTGACAACAGAGCATATGAGGTATGTTTGGTCATAGTGATCCTCATGACAACTGCCCCAACCTGGAATATTTCCCTTCACTATAGACAGAAAGCATCATCATCATTCGGTGCCCCTCCAACCCTTAACCCCCAATTCCCTAGAATCCTCCATTCTTTTTTCTTTCAGACACCTAGTGATCTTGTTGCCTCTCCTTGAAGTGCCCCATGTGCAATAAGAGCTAGACTGGTCTCCTGATAAAGGAAATCCAAAAAAAAGCATTAAAGAAATGGTGTCAGAAAAAAAAAGAAATGGTGTCCTCTCTACCAGGTGGAGGAAGAGGGAAAGAATATGAAATATTGCATATGCTGTTAGTAACAGTTGATATGTTGCTTTGGCTGAACTATATTTCTCTCTAATTTTTGATGGTTCTCTGAGTAAAGGACAGAAAAGACATATTTGGAAATGAAGGTAATATAAAAGCATAGGAGTGATAATTTTTCTATAAAAATAAAATACAAGGGACAGCTACTATCAGAAGGCTAATAAGCCTGGTACTTTGGCACAGGGATCCATCCCAAGTCAGTCCCCTGAAATCATATTACATATATGTGTCCCCCATTAGTGCAATTGAATTCAATCAAAAACCTATTTCGTACTCACTGGTTAGTAAACTAGTGAAGCATCCTTTGCTAATAAGAAGTAGGGGGTGGCACAATGGAACATGCTCTGGGTTCTAGTCCCAGTTCCATCCTTACAAGTCATATAACCTTGGGCAAGATCCTACTTCCATGAGCCTCGGTTTCATCCTCTCACAGCCAAACTGTTGTGACACTCAGTAGAAATCCAAATGTAAAAGCAAATAAAGGAATAGGAGACCAGTGGAAGGGGACTAGGCTGAAGTCAGAAAGAGCCAGGTTTAAACTCATCACTCTGCTCCTTATCTGGGTCACCTCAGGTGAGTCCCCTAATTGTTCTGTTCCCAAGATCCCACATCTATACAATCATAGGGTTGGACTTTATCATTAGTCACCTCCAGCTCTGGAATAACTGGTAATTCCTTTCTTAAACCATCTTTGAGTTAAAAATATCTGCATCAGGGAATCCTGTTATAAGCAGGGATTTGTTCATAATTAAACCACAGAGGTGAAAGTTTTTACCTGAAATAATTTGCCCCACCTCTCAGACCTGCAACAGGTTAATGTTTGTTGACTGAAATGGTGGTACTTTGGAGTAAGGGAGAGGAGGAACATTGTTTTTAATACTTTTTATCTGGTGAACAAAGGTAAGTATTAACAAAGGGAAACTCTGAATCATGGGATTATTTTGCCTTTCACTTCCAGCTTCCACTATAGCCCATCTTTTTGAGTTGCTGCCCATTTTAGGCAGGTAGTTTTAAAAGTTTTAGGGTGGTTTCAAGCTTCAATAGCTTAAAGGCTTTGGGGACATCCTATATGTGCATTAAAAAAGAAAAAACCCTTTATTTTTATGCTAAAAACTACTAACTCACACCCTTGGGCTGTGCCTCCTTCCAGATGACCAGATTAGCACATCGGGTGTCATCCCTGGAAGAACAACAATTCTTGATCATCCATGCAACTGCTGATGGTAAGTGATCTGAACAATGACTGGACCATTTACCCGGGAATAAGTTCAGTTTTAATGGTGATTATGACTTCTGACACACACTTCCTTTTCCCCTTCTACAGAAAAAATCCATTTTCAGCATACAGCGGAGCTCATTGCACATCTAATTAGAGGAAAGGCTAATTACAGCTTGCAGGTACGGTATATGTGGAACAGACCTGTTTTTCTCATTTAGAAAACATAATTGTGTTATTGCACCCCAACTGGGCTCAGTCTCCTCCTCCCCTCCACTCATACTGGCTAGCTGGATCCCCAGAGGCAGCCAACTATTTCTTCATTTGGCATCCCAGGGACAACCCTGAGGGCTGGAGGACTTTATTACTATCACTCATGTGCCCCCCAACAGGTTTGCTCCCCCTTGATTACAGCCAGTCAGATTCAATTACCTTTAGAAAGGGTCTAGGATGGTCTAGTAAAAACAGCCAGAACAAAAACACCACCTCTCACACTCATACAAGGTCACTGGGGAGAATGAACTCAAATGTGGAGAGTACATGTGGCCAAAGGAGGAAACTTAGGCTCTTGGTTATGTACTCAATTCTTTCATTTTACAGATGGGACCTGAACCCCAGGGAAGTTGAATGACTTGCCCAAGGTAGTAAAAGCATCAGAGACAGAATCTCAACCCAGACCCAGGGCTTCACTTAACTAGCTCAGATATGAAAGAAAAACAGACTAAATAAGCAATTCAAGGGCTTTTGTAGCACCCACAGAATCTTGCCATTTGAAGAGACTTCAGTCTTTGAATTTAGTCATTGAATCTAATGCCTATTTGAATGGAAATATCTTTTACAGTATCCCTAAAATATAGTTCTCAGCCTCTGCTTGAAGATTTCTAATGAGGAGTAATTGGTAGCTTCCTACCTCAGTCTATTCCATTGTTGGACACTTCCCATTCTGTGCACATTATAGAAAGATTTCACTTAGGAGGGCACACCAGACTCTCCCAGTTTTCTCAGCATTCTACCCAACAACAACAAAAGTATCTTGTATTTACTAGCCAGGTTGTATAGCCTTAGAATGAACTGTTAGACAGCAGTTCTTTGTATATTATCAGCATATGATAGGTAGGTACTTACTCATTTGTATTGGTAGACTTCCCCTTTCTGCTTGGGGATAGGAGGAAGGATGCACCTAATAAATCATGAATAACCCCATAATGAACAAGATAAATTAGTATCAAAACATCAGCCACAAAAGGTTTTACAATTCTGTGGAGCTTGTGGGGGGCCATTAGGACTTTGTTTTTAGTGGCCTGTAGAATAAACCTGCACTCACTTATATTTGATCAATTTAGAACAGGGGTAGGAGTAGCTGAGATCTGGCACTCTAAGATTTCAACTGGGATCAGTTAGGCAAGAAATATTTATTCAACATCTATCATATGCTGGGCACTGTGCTAAACAGTGGGGGGGGGGGGGCAGGGAGATACAAAAAAGAGACAAAAGACAGCCCCTGGTCTTGAGGAGCTCACAATCTAAAATGGGAGATGATAAATATCACACAACCAGGTTATAAATACTAGATAAGAGAAGCTAATTCAAAGAGGGAAGGCATTTAAATTAAAAGAGGGGTTAGAAAATACTTTCTGTAGAAGGAATTTTAGTTGAGATTTAAAGGGAGCTAGAATATGGCTTTGCCTGAGAGCCAAGAGATGGAATGTCTTGTTTATGAAACAGCCAGGAGAACAGTGGATTGAAAAATACATGGAGGGGAGTAATATGCAAAAATACTGGAAAGATAGAAGGGGGTTAGATGATGAGGGATTTTGAATGCCAAACACAATATTTTTATCTGATTCTGGAGACAGTGGAGAGTCATAATTTATTGAATAGGAATGCCTATTAGGTGGTCTGGAGGCAAAGCCATTTAATTTAACCTTTTTAATTGAGTTCTAGTCTCACATCCCACATTTTCATTTGTCTGCTAAATCTTTCCAACAAGATGTTCTTCCAGGGCTTCAAATTATACACACTTACATCCTAATCCAAGATCACCCCCAGAAAATCTTTCCCAGTTTCTATAAATTGTACCCCTGAATGACTAGCTCAGTCACTCTGATTACCATATTTGATTTTTCCCCTTTGACAAACTTGTTGCCAATTCCTATTGATTATCCAACTATGAAATTTCACATATGTCTTTTCTCCTATCCTGACTTTTCTCTTTGTTTCTCCACTCACGTTGCCTGCGTATTTATAATCACCTGGCCAAAAAAAAAAAAAATCCTCCTGTTTGAGTCATCTGCAAAAACCTTCAATGGTTTCATCTTGCTCACCAACTACAACATATGCTCTTGGCTCTGGCTCTCTCCAATCTAGGCTCAACCTGACTTTCCAGACTTCTCTCACATTACACTTTTTCATATTTTCTTCATTTCATCCAAACAGAACTCATCATGATGTTCTATTTTCCCATTTCCCTTTCTTGCCTCTGTGCATTGCTCATATTGTTATCCATGCCTATTTATCATACCCCTTTTCCAGTGCCAATCTTCACTAAAATGGAAAGTTTCTTTCCCTCCTCTGATCTTTCAGTAACTTTCAACAACTCCTTGAAGTCAGGGACTATTTGTCTTTGTGTCCCCAGCATTGAGAGCCTTGCACAGAGTAGATAATTAATGTTTATTGATTATTTTAAAAAATTCATGTATAATAAGGGACTGGCCAATGAGGGCTCAGTCCTTAGGATTGCATTCAATATGATCTACCCACTATATATTCATGCAGATGCTTAGTGAGCCTATTTCCAGAAGGACCCAGAGTATTGGCAAGTAGCTGTTTTCTGCTTAGTGATGAATAGACCTTTAATTGACTGCTGAATCAGAACTGCTTAGCCATACAAAAGACTCAAACAGATGACATCGCTCTCTTTTTCCCTGGGAACTTTCCAGTAAAAAAAGGAAAAGAAATACCATGAATTGCCAGGTCATATGAGTTTCATGGTAGCAAAGGTGGAGAAATAAGGGAGCCTCAGCAGTATCTGCTATTACTTTCACCTCTTCTAAGCCCTCTGCATGACTGGGAACACATGGTACCACCTCTTGCTGAATGTATTTTTCTTGATTTTTAGGCAAATGCATATCAGATGCAAAAATGGAACAGACCAGGTTATAACCTTGCATTCAAGGCCAGTAGTGATCCATGTGGGGAGAGGTAGTAGTAACAGCAGTAGTTATTTCTGCAGCTGCCTTATCTCCCCCCCTCAAGTCAAGATAAGATCATGAACCTCCCTCTCCAGGAAGCTCATAGCATTTCTTCTTCCTCACTAAAGAAGCAGCCAGAAGAGAGATTTCCCCTGGTCAAGCCTTTTGTATGCAAACTCCTAAGTCAGTGATGAATTTAATGTCTTCCAGTACTGAATAGTAAACCAAAAGAATAAGATATTTGTCCATGCTCTGCATGAAGGAGAGGAAGCACTCCCTCCAGCAATCATTTCCAGAAGCAGGCTCAACAAGCTTCCATGTGAATGCCCAGGTTGTCTAGTCTCCCCTTTACCTGTGTCCATATCATACATTTATGTTATGTGTGTATAGATATAAATATAAGGGATATAGATAGAATATAAATGCAATATATGTTACACATACACATACATACAATCCAACCAGGGCAAGAGTTATCTTTCATTTCATTTTTATAGCTCCAGGATCTACCTATCAGTGGAAGGCTTAATAAGTATTTGATGGGCTGGACTGAATTTTTGTAACTAAATGAAACAGAGCAGCCAATAGGGCACAGGTTACTCTAAATTATGTCAGCTAGATTTGGAATTGAGTTTAAATCCCTAGAAACTTGAATCATTTATGTGACCTTGGACAATTCCCTTTACATCCATTGGATTTAAGTTCTCTCGTCTGTAGAATAAAAGATTTGGCCTGGATTAGCTCTTTCAAGTCTAAATACTATAATCTTAGCAACTGAAATACTATAATCTTAGCAACTGTATTACTTCAACTAAATTACATAGAACCACTCCCAGAGAGGCAATGTGGAAAAAAATGGAAAGTTGAAAGACAACATGCTTTTGAGTTCTGATTGAACCTTCTATAAAATAGAAGTCATAACAATTGTACCAATATTTTTTAAGTTTCTGGCTATGTTAGTTTTCTTATAGCAATAATAGTCACTGGACAAATTATGATTAAGAACAGTTGTCCAAATTATTCATCCTTAATACATTAAAAAGGTGATGAATAATTGGTTGAATTTATTCTTTGATTCGCAAGAGAAGACTCTTTGATTTAAGAACATTCCTTCATTTAAACTCTTCAAAAGGGCTCTTCTACCAACTTCCAATATATATCTTTGGAAAACTCCCTATTTTTTTAAGATTTTCTTTTTTTGCAAGGCAATGGGGTTAAGTGGCTTGCCCAAAGCCACACAGCTAGATAATTATTAAGTGTCTGAGGCCAAATTTGAACTCAAGTACTCCTGACTCCAGGGCTGGTGCTCTATCCACTGTGCCACCTAGCTGCCCCTAACTCCCTATTTTTCATACTCTTTCTTTCCAAAGGTAATTCTCCTTGGAAAAGGATACAGATGCTGAGGAATTACAGAGCTTTACTTCTCACCATTGTCACTAAACCATCCACCCCCATATGCAATTTTTTTGATATACTTCTTTTTCCCAATATATCCTTTTTTAAATCCTTTTTTTTATTTTTCTTCACCAGCCTCAGCAACATCTGAACTTTAGCATTCCTGATACATTTTTTCACAGCCATGGCATGTTTTTATATTCAGTATCTCTGAATGCCCTTGTTTCCATCTTCAATTGTACCATCATTAAATAGTAGATTAGAAGTCACATAATTTGGTCTTTATCCCTATATCCTTATTGACCTTAGACAAATCACTTAGCTTCAGTGGACCTCAGTCTCCTGATCTGTGAAGTAATAGAAAGATAAACCAGATTATCTTTAAAGTGCCTTATAGTTCCCCTAGTCTATGCTTTTGCACCAAATATAGAGTGAAGAGTAACCATTTTATTCAATAAAATTGTTCAATAATGTATTACTGCAACTAAATCACATAGAACCACACTCCCAGAGAGGCAATGTGGAAAAAAAATAGAAAGTTGAAAGACAACATGCTTTTGAGTTCTGATTGAACCTTCTATAAAATAGAAGTCATAGCAATTGTCCTAACCTTCATATTACGTCCTAAAGTTTTTTGGAAATATGGAAATCTATTAAATATCGATAGAGACTACACTTGGAATAACATTAAGATAGTTAACTCCCAGCTGAGAAACCTTCTACCAATGCAGATCAGCACCATCTCTGCAACTTACAATCTTAGAGAGTTGCCAAAGGCACTTAGACTGTGATTGGTTAAATGAGAGTTATTTGAGCTAGTAAGTACTATTGAATGATGATAGTTCTAGAACTGAAGGAGACTCAGAAGCCAATTAATTAAATTCCCTCAATTTATAGATAAGGAAACCGAGGTACAAAGAGGTTAAGTCTAAGTCATAAGGATGATGATGATGTGTGACCTTCATTCATGTAGAAGACCGTGACATCAGGGAGGTGATGTCATGATAAGCATGTGAATTGGATTTGAATGACAGGGTGCTGTGCTAAGGTTTTCCAGCCTTACTTTCTCTTCCAGAGCCATCTAGATCCAGTGACCAGATATGAATCAGGGTTAAGTGGCTTGCCCAGGGTCACACAGCTAGTAAGTCAAGTGTCTGAGGTCAGACTCAAACTCCTCCTCCTAACTTCAAGGCCAGTGTTCTATTTACTGTACCATCTAGCTGCCCTTGATCATATGGACTGTATTAGCTGTAGAACTTTAATCCAAAACCTCCTACCTCTGACCCTAACTACAGAGAGTTCATCTGAGCTAGGAAAGCTTCATGGCAGAAGGGGATCTTTGATTTACATAACTATAATAATATTTATATTTTCATAATATATACATAGATATATATAATAATATTTATGTTGCATAACTATAATAATAAGAGCTACATTTATATAGTACTTTAACATTTGAAAAATACTTTACAAATGTCCCATTTTATCCTCCCTTCACTGGGAGGTAAGAAATTTTATTATCCCCAATTTATAAGTAAAGAAACTGAGGCAATCACGGAGAAAGTAATTTGCTCAGGGCCAGAGAGCTAGTAAATTTCTGGGGCTAGATTTGAACACAGATCTTCCTAATGCCAGCACTGGCATTCTAAACACAGCACCACCTATTTAAATGGTGCCAAATGTACCTTCTTATGTTAACCCTTCAGGAAATGTGAAGTTTCTCACTGAAACTGTGTCTTATGTTCTCTTCCTGCCTTCCTTTACAGATTTACCCAGATGAAAGCCATTACTTTCACAGCTCCTCCCTGGAGCAACACCTTTACCAATCCATCATCAACTTCTTTGTGGAGTGTTTCAGGATTCAGGACAAACTGCCCACAGTCACAATGAAAGAAGAGGAGGAGGAGGACTAATTGTGCATCCACACCAAGCACAAAAGTGGTTCTTTCTATCTAACAATATGCAACTGAAAAGAGTCCTTCCCCTCCCCTCCCCTTGCCATTCCCCCAGGGGAGGAGCTGGGGAAAGAAATGTTATGTTAGCATGTGTGTCACAGAACTGAAGGCAGCCTTCCTGCTCTGTCTCAGCAGCAAGCTCCTTCCCAAGAAGAGGGACATCACGCATGACGGGTCCGACAGAGACTGCTGTCTGGAACGAATATAACTCCAAGGCATCACCTTCTCTTGGCCACTGAGTGACTGTTGGATTATGTGCCCTCACCCACCCCCCCCTCTACCGCAAGGAAGAGTGCTTATGGATCAATGGTAGTAAAGGTCCGCCTGGAGGACTTCGAGATTCACTGGCCAGATCACTGGCCCTTTAAACCCAAGCTATCCAACAGCATCATTGAAGCCCACCTCCTGCATTAGAACGCCATTGTCAGCAGCATCACATTGTGTCCGATGATACTGTCATGGAAATTTAAAAAACAAAAGAAACCAACCAACAACAAAGATTATAGCACAATTATTTTAAGGGTATTTTAAAGATTCATCTGTTTGCTTGCTCTTTCCCATCATTAGAAGATTCAGTGTTACTACCAGGCTGCTTTGAAGAAGACAGACACTGGACTGTACAAAGTATCATTGTAGTTATGCTAATGTTTAACCTTATGTAATTAATTAGTATTTTTATATAGTTTTTATCGGAAACTCTGTTGTCATGGAGTTCTTTGGGTTTGCTTTGCTTTTCCCCACTCTGTCCATCTGCAGGCTTTTACCTTGTTTGGATAAGAAAACACCTACACTAACTACTTTGTCTTTAAGGTCATGAGTCAGACACATTGTGGAGGCATTTCAGAAAGCTGAGGGATGGAAGAGACCCCGAGCACATTCATTTGCAAGAGGCTGCTTTCCCACAGAGCTTGATTTGGGTCTGGGTTTAGATTTGCCACTGTCCGTTTCCATTCCATTCCAAGAACTAAAACTGTCAAATCCCATTTCTCCTTAAGTGGTCTTGTCCGTTAGTATCACATTTGGTAAAAATGACAGGGCTTTGATCCCATCCTCTCCAGTCTTATTAAGTATGCTCAAGTCACAGTAACCCTTGTAGAAGAAAAACCTGAAGAAAAAAAAAATTGTATAAGAACATGTCAGAATTGGACTTCCTTTCCTGGGAATTGTTCCATTGCCCTCCCCTTGGAGTGGTAAGGTTGATGTTGCTATCTACGTTAGCCTTGTAAGATATACTCCGACCAAATGTACAGCCAATATTCATAGTGTATATTTCATTTTGTTGTATATATAAAGGAATGTATGTCCATCATTTGTGGAGTCACCCTGCCCTACTCCCTCAGCCCCCCCGGCAATATTAATCTTGTGTTCAGAGTGCATGCTAACACTCTTTGGCTGATCTGAACTCTTTAGAAATGCTAGTTGGAAATATATCAATTACTGTCATTTCCTTTCTCACGTGTTGACAGCCTGAATGTCAGTACCAATTTCTTTGACTTGCAATTGTCCTGTGGGTGACCTCAACATCTGACAACAGTGAAGACATATCAAGGATGCTTTTCGGTGGTTGGGGATTTCAGCTTCACCTTTAAGCTTTGGCTGTCAGTTGTAGTTAGGTCAACTTGGAAGACCTTCATGGGGTTTTCTGTTTGTTTTTTTTATTTTCGGTTTTTGTTTTCTAAACAAAGGAAGGTGACACACACCACCATTTGTGAAGAGATCGACCCACTGACAAACAGGACCAATCAGAATGCTATGTGTTCATGCTTTTGCTACTCCAATGGGCTCGACTGTCAGCAAAGCCAACCTGATCTGGAAGGGGAACCCGGCTCTGGCCATGAGATGTGGTAGGAGGGACGTTAGGATGTGGCATGGTAGCGTTTGTTCATCCATGGAATAAAACATTATTTTACCACTCGGATTGCTATTTTCTTGTATAAAACCATCATGATCTCAGCTTGAGGAAAGAAGCGAGTATTTCAGGGGGTTTCTTATGGTGAGCATTGAAAGATGAGTTGGTATATTACAATAGAAAGAGCTCAAGGTTTGGAATCAAATCCTATAACTACTACTTTCTAATCTTGAGTAAACCATAAGTGACTTAGACTAGATTGCCTCGGTGACTAGCGGAGTGTACCTAGATCACATATTTTATTCATAAAGCCATAGTAGAAATAGTATTTCTACTATGAATAGTAGAAATTGATAACTGATATTGGTTTTAAAAGGATTAGGATAGCATACATCATATTTATTCAAACACTCCTTTCCCCCATAGCATAAGGCACCATCTGTCCCCCATCTCTACTAAAAACAAAACCATAGCTAACATTTATATTTAACATTTACAAAGCTTTTTATATAAAGTACAATAGATCTTATTATTTTACAGATAAGAAAAGTGAGATTCTAAAAGATTGTGTTCTGACCTGATCCCATAGCTAATTGGTCAAATTCTGAATTGGCCCTCAATTTTTTCCTCCACCACAAATACTTCAAGAAAAAAATCAATTTGACTTTCTCATGAAAAGAGATTAAAAACTAGAATCCTACTAGGAAAAAATGTTGTTTACAACAAATTTATTTGAAACAGAGAAATATACACAAAGTAAAGGTAAAAGGCTGAAGCAGAATATATTCTGTTTCAAGTGAAGTAAAAAAAAAAAACCTAAGGGTAGTAATGTTGATCTTAGACAAAACAAAAGCAAAAAAGAGATCCAATTAAAAGAGATAAGGAAGGAAACTATGTCTTGCTAAAAGGTATCATAGGCAATGAAGTAATATCAATACTAAACACATATGCACCAAGTGATATAGCATCCAAATTCTTAAAGAAGTTAGGGAGTTACAGGAAATAATGGCAAAACTATACTACTACTAGGGGGCAGCTAGGTGGCGTAGCGGATAAAGCACTGGCCCTGGAGTCAGGAGTACCTGGGTTCAAATCCGGTCTCAGACACTTAATAATTACCTAGCTGTGTGGCCTTGGGCAAGCCACTTAACCCTATAGCCTTGAAAAAAACCTAAAAAAAAAACTATACTACTAGGGGACCTCAACCTTTCTCTTTCATAATTAGATAAAATAAGAAAGAAGCTAATGAGGTGAATAGAATTTTAGAAAAGTTAGATATGATAGACCTCTGGTGAAAAATTGAATGGGGATAAAAGGAACATACCATGTTCTCAATGGTACATAGCAACTATACAAAAAATTGACCATGTAATTAAGGCATAAAAACCTAAAGCATATAAAATGCAAAAAGGTAGAAATATTCAATGTTTCCTTTTCTGATCATGATGGAATAAAAGCTACACGTAATAAAGGACCATGGAAAGATAACTAAAAATAATTGGAAACTAAATAATCTAATTCTAAAGAATGAGTGAGTCAAATAACAAATCATGGAAACAATAACTTCAAGAGAATCATAATAATGAGACAATATACCAAAACCTATGGGATACAGTCAAAGCAGTTGCTAGGGGAAATTTTATATCTCTAAATACTACGTGAGTAAAATATAGAAAGAAGAGATCAATGAGTAGGGCATGCAACTTAAAAACTAGAAAAAGAACAACTTAAAAATCCCTAATCAAATACCAAATGAGAACTTCTGAAAAGCAGAGGAGAGATTAATAAAATTGAAAATAAGAAAAATATTGAACTAATAAGTAAAAGAGTTGGTTTCATGAAAAAAATAAAAAAGATAAATCTTTGTTTAATTTGACTTAAAAAAAGAAAGAAAAATAGGTTTAAGCTGCAATATTGGAAGTTCAGATTAGTATAGATATATAGACTTTCCTAACACTGATGATTAATTTTTTTGCCAAAGGAAACTATGTAATCTCTCAATTCAATCCAGCAACCATTTATTAAATGCTTATGCAATGTTCCTATCATATCACTGTGTTAAGGAAGTGAGCCAACAGTCAATGAGGGACTAGACCTGGCTTCAGTTTCTCCATCTCTAAAAACTTGCACTACTTCATGAGTTGCTTTGAAAATATCTGGTAACTGCTTAAGTAATGAATTTTTAAATATTCTACAAAACATTCTATATATGATGAAGGGCCTCCTTTGTGTGAATCTCAATTTCAGATACTGTAGATTGAAGGATGAAAAAAGACAATCCCTGACCTTGTAGATGTGCAGTTAGTAGTTAATAGTTTGTATTTATCTCATTTGAACATTACAATAGCCTTGTGAGGTATGTGGTATAAAAAGGATTTACCATCTGCTATAGATGAGGAAAGAAGCTTAGAGGTTAAGCCCTTTAGCCGGTCAAAAAACAGTTAAAAATGGTAAAACTGGTTTTCAAACTCAGGTCTCCTAATTTTGCCTAGCATATCTTGCTTTATATCATACTGACTTTCCATGACATAGAAACACCTTTGCTAAACTGTGCTAAATAGAATTTTCTTTGTCCTCAAAAAAAAGAATTTTCCCCACATTTTTGACTATGGCTTTTTATAATTTGCAAGTTATTTAGTCAATGAGTTGGGAAATCATAAACTAATGCCTCCAATAAAAATTTGGATAGTTTAACCTCCAGAAAGAGGAAGGATGGAGGAAGGAATCCTTGAACCCATCAGAATCTAGAAGGAATGAACACATTGACAAAGGAGGATCAGATCTTTTTCTCTTGTTCCAGAGAGGGAAATGGTACCAGGTTCCACCTTTCATGCATACTTTATCTCTGTCAGGAGAAATTCTTTTAAAATACCAACCTGAGGAGTACTTGCGATCCATTGAATTTTGTGATCCACTGAATTTTCAAACAGTAGAAAGAAGATATCTGTGATTGTTGCTGCGCAAAATCTTAACTGCCTAAAATGATAACATTCCCAGTGTAAAGTTACAAACAGATGCTGTAGATGATGTTTCATGAAGCATCCTGAAAGAAGATAAGTGGATCCATCTCTTTACTCTTTTGCTTTGGAGGCTGTCCTCCCTGACTGGAATATATCCCCTCTCCTCCTTTTAGAATGTCTGCTGCCTTCCTTCAAAATATAACTTAGGTACCAAATTTCTCATGAAATTTTTCCTGTTCTTTCCTGATCTGCTTTTTTTCTTCCTCTCTGCCCTCACCATTTATTAATACTCTACCTCTTGAAATGATTTGGTATAGTACTTTGCACTTACTAATTTGAGTATATATTGTATCCCTCCAGTAAGGCAAGATCCTTGAGGGACAAAAACTGTTTTCATATGGTATTTGTACCCTCATTCCTAGTATAGTGCCTTGCCCATAGTGGGCACTATACAATAATACTAGTTAGAATTTATATACCACTTTAAATTTTGCAGTCTTTTACATGCCTTATCTCATTTGAGTCTCAAAGCAACCCTGTACTATTGTTAGCCCCTTTTCCATATGAGAAAACTAAGGCTCAAAGAGGTTAAGTACTTGTACAAGGTCACACAACTAGTAGTTTTCTGAAGCAGGAATCCAATTCAGGTCGTCCTGGCTTCAAGTCTAGTAAATGATACTCACTGGAAGCTTAGATATAGAGAAAAAAAGTAATCAAGTTGTTATGGTCATACAGCTATAGCATCTGTTTATAACTTTACACTGGAAATGGTGTCATTTTAAAACAGTCAAGTTTTTTTTTGCAGCAATAATCACAAATAACAGAATGGAAATACCACTCTGGTTTCTCATTGTACCATGAAGTTCCAGTGCTGAGCTTATCTGCTTTCTAATTCAACAAATGTGACCACTATGTGATCTATATGGAGTAAAAAAGTGGAGATACACAGATAAAAGTTAAATAGCTTCTGTATTCAAGTCACTTACATTCTATTCATATACTGAAGATGGGTAGCTCAGTAAAAAGAGTGCTATGTGCCTCAGTTTACTCATCTGTAAGATAAGGATAATAAATAGCACCTACCTCCTTGAATTTTTTGTGAGGACAAAGCAAAGTAATATTTGTAAAGTATTTTGCAAATATTAGAGCACTGTATAAAAGATAACAATTATTATCAGCATCAACATCATTATTCTTCAGGGAAACTGACTCAACTCTCCATCAAGGAAGCTGGCAACACTAGAAATGCTTAGACATAAAACCTATTGAGTTCCATCTCCTACCTCATCCCCAAAGGTAGTCCTATTCTAAAAAGAGACAAAATAAATATATAGGTTGCCAGTTTTAGAGATCTGTACACTTACAGTATGGGTTATAAA
Source organism: Macrotis lagotis (assembly GCF_037893015.1). Taxonomy (NCBI): domain Eukaryota; kingdom Metazoa; phylum Chordata; class Mammalia; order Peramelemorphia; family Peramelidae; genus Macrotis; species Macrotis lagotis. The sequence goes on along the minus strand of NC_133664.1, from coordinate 89,751,682 downwards.
TAGATGGGACTCCAGAAAGAGTTAAGATGAAGGAAGGAATCCATAAACCCATCAGAATCTAGAAGGAATGAACTCCTTGGCAAAGGAGGATCAGATCTTTTTCTCTTGGTTCCAGAGTGGGGAAGGTTACCAGTCTTAACTCCAGTCTTAACTCTAGTTAACAAGCTTAATATAAGTGTTCTATCACCAGAGCTTATTTATGTGAACAGACACTTCAGTACCAAAAGATTGATCATATAGGCAAATTGACATCTCTAAGCCCATGTTAGCACAAGTCAATGCACATTTATACAATACAAATAATCAAATCATGGCACCAATGTGGTTATTTCTATTGTATAGACCCAATTTTGGTAAATACCTGTATGAGCAAATCTCTGCTAGGTCTTTATTTTTCCACAGTGCTATTCTTCCTATGTAGAACTGCTGTACCTGAGCTATATCCCTTGGAATGGACAGGATTTGGGAGAATGAGGAAAATGAAGGAAATACCATCCTAGTCCTTTTCCCCCTTCACTCTGAGTTGTTTTTCCAATCATGGAGATGAAATTGCACTGATCCATTGCTGTGTTCTTAACCAGCCTTCCTCATGAACAAAGATGTTTATTTGAAAATTGCAATTGTCAGTGATGTAGTCTGAGGCCATGGATCAGAGAAAAGTCATCAGATCCAACTAGTGCTCCAATCAGCGCCAATCTAACCATCCACTCACATCCTAACAATATTTATGAGGCTATGTCATCAGTCACAATTCCCGGAGTTCCTTCAAACCACCTAGTCCTCTCTAGGGCAAGATAGGGTTAAGCTATGCAGCAGGCCATGAATGAACAGCTGTAGCTTAGAGAGAAGGCCCTGGTCATCATTTCCATTTTAATTAAAATTCTTGCTTGCCTACAGCCTAATTTCTTTTAGGCATGGCCTATTTTCTTGTTAGCACAGACCTGCTAAACCTAGACTAATTTCATCACCTGGTCTAAGCAGTTCCCACATGCTACCTGCCATGGGAATTCTGGGAGCCATGTGTTGCACCACTAACCCTAAAAGCTTGTTAAGGAAGAAGTGATTTGAAGTGATTGAAGTAGGCCTCTGCTTCATTGCAATGAGGCAGCAAACAAGAATCAAAAGAGATGCTGTTAGGTTGAAAGATAGGAAAATTAAAACTAATGGACTTCCCCTGTAAACCAGAGAGACCACAATTACTGTCAGAAGCAAACAGCAGCCATGTGTTAGAAGCTCTTTACAAATCGATAAGGAGAATAAAATCAGCTCTTGAATGGTTCTATTTAAGAATCATAATACTGTAATACATTGGCACAGTTGTTTATATTATTTTGAAATGTATTTGCATATCTTAGTTTGAGTCTCACAACACCCCTGGGAAGGGGGTTATGTTGGGAATTATAATTTCCATCATATAGATGATGAAAAAGTTGACTCAGATGACGATCTATCCAAGGTCCTTAAGTCAAGCAATGATAGACTGAACTGGAAGCTAGATCATCTGATGATCAAGTCAGGATTCATTCTATTTATTTGTTTGTTTGTTTGTTTGTTTGTTTATTCCTTCTATTTTAACAAATTGAAAATTTGAAAATTTAGCAAAATTCATCACTGCTAGTAGTATTTGGTTGCATTCCCCAAAATGATAATAGATATAACATCAAAATAAGAGTTACATTTATATAGTGATTTAGTTTACAAAATGTTTTACTAACATTAACTAATTTTGTTCTCACATCTCTGGGAGGTAAGTATTATTTGTATCACTCATCATTTGACAGGTGATAAAACTGAGGTGAAAAGAGGTCACAGAGCTGTTTTAAGTGTCTGAGGCTGGTTTTGACCTCGAATCTCTCTGACTCTAGGTGCAGCATCCTTTTCCACTTTTCCGCTAGCTGCCTCTAATAGACCATATTTATTGAAGCTTTTGACGTTTACAAGGTTCTTTTCTCACAAGAACCCTATGGAGTAAGTAATAAAAGTGTGATTATACCCTATCTTGGAGACAAAGAACTGAAAGTTTAGTAGGAATGTAGCCGATGATTTACAAGAATTTGTTTATAAGTTAGCAAGGGTTATCCTTCCTTCTAACATCAAGTCCAATATTCTTTCCATCATGCCACACTGGCAGGCCACAACCAACAGCTAACAATAGACAATTACTCATATGTTTTGTAAGCTCTTTGTAGAAAGGGGCTGTGGTTTCTCCATCCTGTGATTGTCTTCATAGTTCATGGTCCGAACCCAGTGGAGGTTCAATCAATGCTGTTAATTAACTGCTGTAAACTAACCATTGACTTCATAAGTAAGGATATGGGTAGGTATGGATCTAAGTTAATAAAATAAGAGCTTGGGGAAGAAAATTTATTGCTATAAACATGCAGAATACCTACTATGTACCAAATTATTATGAGAGATCATATTTGAGTGATAAAAAATGTTCCTGCCTTCAAAGACCTTGCAACTCAATTGGGGAAACAAGATATCAATACAGCATTATCAATTTCAATTAAAGAAAAACAATTAAAGAAAACCAAAGATTCTCTAGTTAAGTACTCAGTTATATATATATGAGTCCTGAACAAAATCAAAGAAGGCTTGAATAGTTTGGGAAGGCTCCATTAAAGAAGGTGGAACTTGGAGTGAACCTTGAAAAATGAGTAGTATTTGGATAGGAAAAAGAGAGATAGGGGAAAAAAATAAGGAAAAAAAGCATATGGCTAGGAAAAAAAGATAGAAAAATGTATATATGGGAACATGAGGAAAGACTTAGAATGAAAAACGTAGATAATGGAACAACATGAGGAAAGACTTAGAATGACTTAAGTATCGTGAATTTGTAGGACTCTGGGGAGACTAAACTGAGAAGAAAGAAGAAATGATAAAAACTAGAGTGCCCAGAAATAGAGAACTAGGCTAATGCCTTCCTGGAAATCATCTCACATGAGGAGGAGTAGAAGAAACTAACCATGTTGAATCTGGATAAGAGAAGATTTAGAGGAAATCATCAGCATTGTCTTCAGCTATTGAAAAGATGTCATGTGGAAGATCAGATTTTTGCTTCTAAGAAACATTTAGAGTAAGACCTAATGGAGTTTGGTAGTCATATGAAGTTTGCAGGCTTGGGGGTTTTGGTTTTGGTTTTGATTTTGGGATATTTTTTTACATTAATTGCATTCTAGTTGTCCATCCTGTCTTTGTGCACTAGATTTTCTGGACCTCAATGTAGGACTTTACATTTATGTTCATTTAATTTTATCTAAAGGGCAGCTAAGAGTCACAGTGGATAGAATGCTAGACCTAGAGGCAAGGAGACTCATCTTAAGTTCAAATCACCCAAGGCAAATCACTTAACCCTGTTTGCTTCATTTTCTCATCTCTAAAATGATCTGGAGAAGGAAATGGCAAACTACTCCAGTAACTTGGTTAAGGAAACCCCAAATGGTATCACATGGAATGGGACACAACTGAAATGACCCAACAACAACAACATTTATCTATAAAAATATTTTTAAATTCAATTTAATTTAAAAGTATTTGGTCTATTATTCTAACCTGTTAAGCTTTTGGGGAATTCTGATTCTGTCATCCAATGCATTTGAGTTTCCAAGGATTCCCAAATTTTCTAAGTGTACCAACTCTATCTTTATCCAAGTCATTGACAAAACCATTAGACAGTATAGGACCATGGTCAGAACTCTGGGACACTCCACTAAAGACTTCCATTTTTGAATAAGATTGCACAACTCTTCAAGGGGCAGGAACCCTGTCTTTCACTTGTCTTATATTGTCCAAGGCATTTAACACTGCTAAATACATAATAGGCACTTAACTGGTCCATTTATTAGCTAATAGACGACACCAAGGCCCCTGTAATTTGAGTAGGAGATAGATGTTGAATAAGAAATGTATCCTACAGGAGGTAGTGGGTGGTATTGTGCCTCCCCTATAGTGTGCTACACATTTTCAGAAAAAACCCTAGGATTCCTTTGATGAGCAAGTCTCCATTTTTTAAAAATCAACCTCTACCCCATCCACTAATGTGGAAGCAGGGCCCTATGTCACTGAAAAATTGCAGAGGAAAAAATGAATTTAAAACCATGGGGAAAGAACAAATTAGAAATATTGGGGACCAAGGCTTAAATAAATTTATTAAGTTTTGTAATAGACAGTGGGCCTGCTTGGGGATACAATGGGAATAAAATGCAATGAATAGTGTATCGGAGTAAGTGAGACTGTGGAGGGAATAAGTCTCACACTGGGCTCACTGCACTGAATCATGCATAATTCATCAGACTTCATAAATATCAAAACACTCCACAGCTGTTGGTACTTCAGTGCAAATCCTGCAAATATTCCTTCAATTATTCAGTCCCAGGCTCAGGGAGCCAGTCAACTGCATCAAAGTTAGATTTTTATAAAGTATCAATTACTGCAGAGTTTTGGAGCTGAGATTTTCTGAGCCCAGAGGAGTCTAGGAGAGAAGGCTAATCCAGAAAAATGGAAATTTCTTACTCTCTAGCTCTCTCCTTTTCTTTTGTCCCCTTTCCCCACTCTTCTATTTTTCTCTTATTTTCTCCTCCTTGTCCTTCCCCTGCTCACCCATCATCCAGTTTCCCCCCATAATTTCCATGTGTCTATCTTTTCTCATATTTTCTCTTCTTCTTCCCATTTTCTCCCATTCTCCCTCTAATTCTCACATTCTTTGGATATCTTTTTAGTTTTTTAACTCTCCCTCCCCTCTTCCATCCAGTGCCTCCTCTCTGCATCTATAATTTCCAAATATTCTTCTCAGGAGGTTTCCCATCCCTAACTAGAAGATGCTGCTGAAATGTTATCCAAAGTCTCCAAAATCAGATCATGACCATCCTTTGAGGTTGACCCCCCCTCCTTCTCAGCTAAGGTAAACAAGGAGTGCCAGTCTTTCTTCTAACCATGATAAGAATAAATCTCCATTCTCCTCCTTTTCAAGCCCAAAGGAAATTTAGGAGGAACAATTTAACTATTTTTTATTTAATTTCCATCTATCATATTTACCTAGTGGAATGAAATAAATTAAAGGTGACAAAAAATTACTAATCCTGCCAAACCACTAGAAAGAATCTTCACTTATTGTCCATTTCTCCCCTTTCCAGCCTTTCCTTTAAAAATACACATAATTCAGGGCAGCTAAGTGGCACAGTAGATAAAGCACTGGCCCTGGAGTTGGAAGGACCTGAATTCAAATGTGACCTCAAATACTTATTAATTACCTAGCTATATGACCTTGAGCAAGTCACTTAACCCCGTTGCCTTGCAATAAACCATATATATCATGAATACCTAGGTGAAAGTTAGCCATTAGCCTTATTCCCTAAACACATAACAACCCATTATTTCCCTGAATCTAGGTTCCCTAAAGACAAGTTTTCACTTCTTTACCATCTGAGACATCAATCTATCCATTAATAGTTCATGGAACACCGTGCTAGACCCTATGGCAAAGGGCTTCTTCATGGCACTGAGAGTTCTTTCTCCCTTCGAAAGTACTTGCCAAGATCTCATTAGGTCTATCTCCCTACTAGATGGCAATCCAGCTGTACTAAGGGTCTATGCCTCTATTGAATCCATAGCTAGACATTTTTTCTACCACAAAGGGTCATTATCCCCAAAGCTGTCTTCCCTTGATGATTATTATTCCATGTCTCATTTGTCTTCAGTGTTTCTCTGCTCCTAATACAGATGTTATTGTCAGCCACTACCTCTCTAATGGACATCTCAACCCCTACTGACATCTCACTACCAATGGGATTTCTGATTGGATCTTTCATCTTCACAAGGTCCTCAAGACAGAGGTTGTTGTTGCTTGGTCATTTACTGAGGAAAGCACAAAAGAAGCAGGCACCTGTTTTCTTTAACCGCTATGGCCAAAAGGGAGACTGAGCAACTATATTTCCCATTCAGCTCTCTCAGGACACAATTCAAGGTGATCCTCCTTTACTTAAAGCCACAAAGGAAAGAAAGTGGCAAAGATCACTCCTCATATTAACCTACTGAGTTCCAACCTAGCAACCCCTGAGTCATCAATTCATACAACTGAACTGTTGATGAGAAGACTTTTTTCTCCAATACACATTATAAGCCTCTCAGTTACATAGAGTCAGAAGCAGGCTACTATCTGCAACTTTCTACACAATCATTTGGACTGGACAGGCATGCATTACTATGTTAATCCACAATGGTCAGGCCACCCCTATTACAAAGGTCTCTGAGCAGAGGGAATTCAGGCTTCCAGCATTGACCATCCCCTTTCCATCCTTTCCTTTAAAAATACACATAATTCAGGACAGCTTTGTGACACAGTAGATAAAGCACTAGCCCGGGAGTCTGAAGGACCTGAGTTCAAATCTAAACTCAAATACTTATTAATTACCTAGCTATGTGACCTTGAGCAAGTCATTTAACCCCACTGCCTTGCAAAAACCATATATATGGCTAAAAGGCACCTCAGAAGTCTTCTAGTCCAATCCCCCCCCCCCTTCATTTTACAGATGGGAAAACTGAGGTCAATAGAGATTAAATCTCACTGAGCCAGGATTCAACTAAGGTCCTTTGACTTCAAATTCAGATGCTTTCCCCCCATAAAAATCCATGTCTAAGAACAGTTAGTGTGGAAGATATAGTCAAAGAGAGACTAAAATCAGGGGAGCCAACCAAGATCTTTTGCAGACTTCTAGTGGTAGCATTAATCCAAACATGAGCTAACAAGGGCAAAGACATGGTGATGAGAATAAGAATGGAAAAATGGAACAGAGATGAGAAATTTCATGTGGGAAAAATGGAAGAGACTTTGTCATTTGACTGAATGACAATGATTAAAAGGAGGAATGAGTCAGAAACAGTCAAACAAGTCCCCTGCAAAGAGGATAATTTGGGCTCCTTAACTAAAAAGATTACAGAGAAGACAGGTTTCTTCTCCAGGGACATTTTCAAGCAAAGAATGGGAGAATACTTGTCAGATGCGGGAGAAGCAACATCTTAGCCTCTCCCCACCCCTAAGCAAACTGGGTTGCTTTTCATTTAATAAGCATTGAGAAATTTCTGGAGATATGGTTGATTTAGATGATTAAAACTCGTCTTTGTTACCTGAATACAAAGAAGCCACAAGGAGCTAGAGTAAATCTCCAATGGTTAATCTCAATGGGATTTTTGCTTTATTGAATCAACTCAATGTTTATCCTTGTTGAATGTCCATCTTTCTCTATTGCTAAGTAAAACTTTTTTTTAACTATTGATTGACTTACAAGTGTCTCATTTTGCTTTAATATCAAACCTAAACAACCATGGGAATAGCCTAAATCAGGTCCAGTACAAAACTTTATATCCATTGCAGAGGGAATCCTTTTGGAAATGGTTATACTAGAAAGCTACTGAGGTCTCTTCACATGCTCAAGTCCTGTTATGGTATGAATCTGTACAGCAGAATTGTCAGGTCCACGATACTCCCCAGGATGGCAGAACAAGGGAGATATTTAATGAAATAAATAAAAATACAGTAAAACACAGTTGATGTCAGTTTTTGGTTTTCTAAGTCAATATACTGTTTTCAGGTATCTCTTTTTATTTGAGTTGGAAACTCTAATTACATAGCATACCAGGTTGGTCTTCAACATTTGCTATGCCTTCCTTTAGGTAGTACTCATTCTCAGGTGCTCAATACTCTGCCCTCTGGATATGTCTGTCTCTCAGCCTCACCTCCCACCAATACTATCATCCACTCATACACACACACACACACACACACACACACACACCACATACATTTGTGCACACATATATGTTAATGTGTATACATGTGCTTATACAACATGCATTAGTATGTATAAATACTAATATATATCACATATTTGTTAAGTCTTTTCAGTCATGTTCAATTTTTTGTGAGCCCATTTGGGTTTTCTTGTTAAAGATACTGCAGTGGTTTGCCATTTACTTCTCCTCATTTTATAGATGAGAAAATTGAGGTAGACAGGGGTAAGTGATTTGCCCAGAATCACATGGCTAGTTAATATCTGAGGCTAGATTTGAACTCAGGAAGATGTCTCCCTGACTTCTATCCACTGTGCCACCTAGCTGCCCCTATGCATATACACAAAAACTTCATATATTAGTATGCAGATGTGCATACTAATATGCAAGTGTGTATTATGCATATATAAATAAACAATAATTTGAGGAGGGAGAGAATAATAACAACTGAGTTATTAGGAAAAGTTTTCCATATGTGTCACAATGAGCTGATCCTGAATTTAACTAGGGATTCTAGGTGATAGATATGAGAAGGAAGTTCATTCTAGGTATGGGTTGTACTGTGTCAACAGATGTGCTCCTGTGATAATATATTTCCATAATCCATAATATTCAGTTCTATATTGCTTTTCATAATCTATGACTATGACTTGACTTTCTTTCTTTTTTTTTTCAGGTTTTTGCAAGGCAATGGGGTTAAGTGGCTTGCCCAAGGCCACACAGCTAGGTAATTATTAAGTGTCTGAGACCAGATTTGAACCCAGCTACTCCTGACTCCAGGGCAGGGGCTTTATCCACTGAGCCACCTAGCTGCCCATTACTTGGCTTTCAATATAGCAAGAGCTATTCTTCTGAGTGAATTTGAATTGTTTACTAGAAATACCTCCAGGGAAAGTTTAAATTTCTTTTTTTTTTTTTTTAGGTTTTTGCAAGGCAAATTTGCCCCAGGCCACACAGCTAGGTAATTATTAAGTATCTGAGTCCGGATTTGAACTCAGGTACTCCTGACAGTACTCTATACACTGTACCACCTAGCCAGCCCTGAAAGTTTAAATTTCTAAAAGGGAGAAGACTTTGTTGTCTTTTCACCAAAAAAAAAAAAAAAAACTGGCTCTAAATCCATTTCCCCTTGACCATGGTCCAAATAATATTGGATGAAAGAAATCTATTAAGAATTCAGTTCTGCTCTTTGGTTTATTCTGGTAACTTATGTCACAAGATTTTATCTCTAAATTTCAGGGGTCTTATCTTGTCCCAAATTTAAAATAATAATTATTTCAGTTCAGTTGAAATAGGCTTGTTTTTTTTTTTTTCGGGGGGAATTTTGCATGTGTATTATGGTTCTTTTTTTTGATGTGGTAGCACTTTGTTCTGGGACTATAGATAACAGGTTATTAGATTTTGAACAGAAATAAGCATTCATTTACATATTTGCATATCCCATATAAACAACCTCAGAGTCCCTGGAAACTGGGAAATAAAACCCTGAAAATAATAAAACTTGCATTTATGTAGCGTATTAGGTTTGTTAAGTGCTTTGTGTGTCATTTGATACTTGACACCAAAAAAGTTTAAGATACTTAAGATACACCTAGTATGTCTGAGGCAAGATTTGAATGCAGTTCTTCTGGACTCCCAAATTCAAATGCTAAAGATGGATTCTTTTCTTCATAAAAAGAGAAACCTAGTGAGACATTGTGGATGTCTCTCATATGGAGTGGTGCTGTCCCACTTAGAGGAATGCAATCCCCTTAAAACTTCAAAGAGTTGTCATTTCTCCTATGAATAGAACTAAGACTCTGTGCCTTTTTCCTGGAACAGAAATCCCTTTAATGTTGCCACCCAATCTGTGAGGTAACAACCCTAAACTAGCCATTTAAAAGGCTTTTTTTCCGTGAAATCTGAAGCTAATCTGAATATTCTGAAGGCTCACATTGCTAGTGCAGATCCAACAAGGGCCATCCCATTCTCATTTCCTATCCCTGCTCCCAGATCTCTCCTGGTTGCAAAAAAATTACTCTGTTAGAAACTTCATTTGGATAATTTCTATGTTTCATTTCCCTTATCCCTGGCTATAGCAGGTTATCTCATAGAGGAAGTGATATGAATCAGGTTAATTTTTCTTTTCAATTATTTTTTACTGATCTCCAAAATAACCCTAATTCATTTGGGAAAAAAGTAAGGATATTAAACCAAGAAAGCAAATGGCAAACATAGGGAACATCTGGCAAAGTGTACAAAGGGGGGAAAAAAACTGTGCTCTAAATAGGTAGATAGGCAGCTCAGTAGATACTGGGTGTGGAGTCAGGAAGATTTAAGTTCAAATCCAGCCTCAGACACTTACTAGCTGTATGACCCCAGCCAAGTGATTTATGCTCTGTTTGCCTTAATCCACTGGGGAAGGATGCTAAATCATTCCAGTATCCTTGCCAAAAAATAAAAACCATGGACAGTAAGGTTATCAAAGAGTCAAACAAAACTAAACAATAAAAACAATAAGATAGGCTAGAGCCAGATTTCAAAGGATTTTATACACTAAGCTGAGGGTTTTGTATTTTATCAAGGGGGTAACAGGCAGTCACTGATAGTTCTTGAGCACATAGTCAGACCTCTGCTTTAGGAAGATCATTTTGGCTACTCTATGGAAGAGGAGTTGGAAAAGAGACTGGAAGCCTAATTAGGAGGCTATTGTGATGGTTCAGTCAAGAGATGATGAGAGGGACAAGACATCCTTTGAATTGAAGCATTTTTAGTCTGATAAAGGAGGGAAATACTCACAAATTGGTAATAAATTCATAAAGAACAGGAAACTTTCTAGCTTCTCACATTCAAGCAACTGAAATTGTCTATTCCCTGAGAAATAAAGGGAAAGTCCAGGGGAAAGGAAAAGAAACTAGAAAGCAGTTCTGAGCCCTAGAGAAGATTTTAAATGTACTCAGTAAATACACCCCACAGCTGATGAAAGCTAAAGCCAGAAAGTAGGAATTCACAAAATTCAGCACTCAAAGTGGCTAATTGTAGAATCAAGGCAGCTAGAAGGCATTGCAAGAAAAATGGTCTACCTGCCTGCTTCCTAATAAATCCCAGTCATCTAGGGTGGGCTGTGGTATTTTCTCTCCTCTCATGATACAGCAGAGATCTAGTCCTTTATTGGCTAATAATAGGCTGTCAAGGAAGTAGTAAAAGAAATTAGAGCTATATTTCTTGAATGAGGACCTTTCAAAAAAAACCATGAGCTTAAGGAAGCACTGCAAACACACCAAAAATAATAAATAGTAACAATAATCATACAAATCAGTAACTGACTTTCATTAAAAGTTTTATTACAGCAGCTATTAGTGGATTTGGGCCAGACCTGAAGTCAGGAGACCTGACCAAGCATTTACCAGTTTGAACAAGTCACTTAACCCTGGTTGCCTAAGCTCCAGGGCCATCTCCAGTCATTCAGATTCATATCTGGTCACTAGATCCAGAAAAAGTGAGACTGGTGACTTAGAACAGCACCCACCCACCCACCCCCACTCAAATCCAGTTCACATATTTTGGCATCACCGCCCTTGATGTCATGGCTTTCTTTTTTTTTAATTTTTTAATTTTTTTAGGTTTTTACAAGGCAAATGGGGTTAAAGTGGCTTGCCCAAGGCCACACGGCTAGGTAATTATTAAGTGTCTGAGGCCGGATTTGAGCTCAGGTACTCCTGACTCCAGGGCCGGTGCTCTATCCAATGTGCTACCTAGCCACCCCATGGCTTTCTTTAAGAACAAAGGACAAACATCATTATAAGGTTAGCATATACATCACAGGTGAGTTTCACAACCACCCAGTATAGTAGGCACTGAGATAGGGATAGAGGCTAGAACTGTAATTTCACTGATGTAAGGAACTAATTTTAGTAAGACAGTCTCTCTACTAATGCAGAATCTTCTCTGCATCTTATAGTCCTATAGTTGCCTAACACAACAAGAGGATTGCCCCGACCCGCGGGGCAGAAAAGTGGGGTGTCGAGGAGGACCCAGCCTGAAATGGAATGGGTGAGAATAAGGAGAGTGAGACCCAAGGATGGTGGATAAGGTCTGAGTTTATTTGAGAAAAATACCTGCTTATATTTTGTAGAGAAGGAACAAGGGGATTAGCTTAGGGGTGGAGTTGGTATGCCTTGGCCTGAGAGAAGGGATAGTCTGTGGTCAGTTTGTTCTTGATAATGGAGGGTGACTTTCCTTTATCTTGGCCCTTGGTATGCCTGGAATTTTGTTTGCTCCTTTTATCTTATCTGACAGGGGGCTTCTTGGCTCCTGGTATGTCTGGAATTTATTTGCTCTTTTTATGGGGGCTTCTTGGCCCCTGGCATGTCCCCCTTTTTTATTTTAAATTTGTGGGCAGGATCCCTGTCTTAGGCTGTGCAACTTGGTTTTCATGCTTGGTATCCGTGACCAGGAGGGGACCTTAGCAAGGTCCTTGTTATCTCCTGTAGGATCTGATGTTCCCAAGTCATGGAGTTGCACTAAATCCCGTCATTGGGTATCACTGCAGCCCTTAGGGGGTGCCTTTCCTTGAGCAGATGCACGCATACCAAGGTGGGCGAGGTGTAAGAGCAGCGAACCTCAAGGGTTCCATTTGGGGGTCCTCACAGGACCCTTGGCTTTTCAATTGGTGATATAAGACCGAAACTGGTTTTCCAAGGGCTGAGTCAATTTGGGATTTGATAAAGTTGGTCAGTCTCCTGAAGGCCCATGGTCCAAAAGAAATTAGAATTAGGAAGCCAATTAATGGGCCTAGAAGGCTTGGGAGCAGAGTAGAGAGCCAGGGGGATGTGGAAAACCAATTTTTATACCATGCCTCACCTTTCTCTCTCTCCCTTTTTCTTTTTTCCAGGCTATACTTAACCCTTTGCAGTGCAGAGTCCCCCCCTGGCTTGAAGTTCTGAGAGATCCTTATCAATAGCAGAGCTAAGCTGGGTGTACTGTGCATTGGAGGAGACTAAGGAGGCAATACCTGTACCAGAGCCAACAAACCCAAGTCCAATCAGGACTTCGAGTGTAACTGCTGTCAGGGGTTCTCTTTTGTCTCTGATAAGGGTACCCCTTCCATGTTCCCAAAATTGGAGGAATTCCTCCGGGTAGTGGACAGTTAGGTGAGGAAAAAGGGAGACAAGGACACAATAGTCCTTTTTCTCAAGGAATTGTTTGGTGTCCACAAAGGTGGTTAGTCCTGATGAGCAGGCAAGATAGGTATTAGGAGGGGCTACAGCATATCTATAGGAAGTATTAATAAGGGTACTTTGGTTACATACTGTGTCTAGCTGAAGAGGGGGGGAGCATTTGCGGGCCAAGGAGACAATTTCCCTGACCAGAGATTTTTGCAAGAGTGAGGCCTTGGGATTCCCCAGTGCCCCATCTGAGATCATCTGTTCTGTTGGAGTGTGTGATGTTCCCGAATTGAGCAATACCTTCATAGAAGGGAGGGGAAGAGGAATAGCAGATCCAGCATTCTTCCAATGAAGAATTCTGTATCTGGGTCAAAGCTTGCACAGAGGCATTAATGAGGTGATCCAGTACCCAGTTCCTGTCGTCTCACAATCCCATTTTTACAATAGAAGTCCCCCATTCTACCACATTGTGGGGCTGATGAGCGATGGTATCCCGGGCAAACATAAAAGGAGAGGGTCCCAAGCCTCTCTTTTCTATCTTGAAAGCCACAGCCTGTCACGCGATCATCGGACCCCCATACTGCGTCCCATCCACTGTTCCATTCGGATAATCGACAAAGATCTGGGTACAGGGGAAGCCAGGGTGTTGTGGAGTCAACTTTCGAGGTACTCCAGATGCAGAATCCTTGAGCATCTTTGACTGACCAGGTGTAATTAAGCAGTTGGTATGAGCAGGACAGCGGAAGGAGCAGGCACAGGACGAGTGCCTTCATGTTGGATCTTTTATCTACAAGAGAGCACAGAGGGGGATTCCTCAGGGGGTTCCCTGGGTGGATTATGTGATTTTACTAGACGCTCAGGTAGCCATCTAGCATTTTGAGCTGATGAATCTTATAAATACAGGCATGTCCTTTACCCCATGAAAGGACTGGGTCAGGTCCTTGCCATTTGTTGGAGATGGGATCTCTCCACATAGCCTGTGCATAGTTGTGTTCAGTAGTGGGATGCCAAAGGCAATCTGCTGCAGATTCGGCATTAGCATCAAGGGAGAGGAAATTGAGGACAAAGAGGGCATGGTTAAGAATAGTTTTAGCATTGTTAAATCTTGGGGTAGTGTGTCTCTGACCCTTTCTGTAATTGAGCGTTTGGTGGGCTCTTTCTACAATGCCCTGTCCTTGAGGGTTTTTCATAAGCTCCCTTAGAAGTTTTATAGGTAGTTGAAGCAATGGTTTGACAATGATCAAAAAAATCAGCCTTCCAAGTGAGGAACTGTCCTCGTGTAAGTACTGCCTGGATGACCCTGAGCCACTCGGAGGGGAGAAGATATCCCCCACAGGAGATGGCTTCTAGTGCGGAGAGATTAAAGGGGGCATTAGGCCCCAGGGGCAGGAAGGCAGGGGCGGTTAGGTATGGAGAGGGAGCGGAGGCTAGGGGCCAGTCTGGGTTATTATAGCTAGCAGCCTCTTCCTCAAGTTCTGCCTCATCGCCTGGGTCTGGAGGCTCTGAATCTGGGTCCATCTCTGGACTGGGCTGGAGATTCTTATTTCTTGTAAACACTGGGCAGGTTATGGGCTCCTCTGCTGGTGTTATCTCAGAAGGGAGAGGAGGATAGAGGGATTTGCTTGGGGGGATTTCAATAGCTGCTGAGGGAGATCTAGCTGGAGTTTTAGGGGGTTTCGCTTCCTCTTCTTTCAAAGACTTTATAGAGGCTGTACGCGAAAGAGGGCGAAGGCAGGACTCTGCAACTGAAAGAAGCTGTTTTTTTGTGGGGTCCCTGGTTGCGCTTTCCACTATGTCTCTTATAAGACCCCAGTAAGAAAGGGCTGAAACAGGGACGGCATCGGGTCCTTCTATTTTCAATTTCTGATTAAGATCTCTTTCTACTTTCTGCCATTTGCCTGGGTGGATCTCAGGTCCTGTTACCAGAAACCACGGGCATACTTCATCTATAAAAAGGAAGAATCTAACAAGATCCTTTTTCTTTACTTTAACTCCCCTGTCTTTAAGTGCCAGTTTAAGGTCCCGTATAAAGACCTGTTCTTTAGACAGCTTGGAACCCATGAGAAAAGAATGAGGCAGACGTCACTTACCTGTTCGTGGGGCTCTCCGGAGCGATCAGAGGGGGTCGCAACGATTCTTCTTTACGGGGTCTGCCTGGCAAGAGTCCGTGCCTCGAGCCGCACGTTGGGCGCCACGTGCCCCGACCCGCGGGGCAGAAAAGTGGGGTGTCGAGGAGGACCCAGCCTGAAATGGAATGGGTGAGAATAAGGAGAGTGAGACCCAAGGATGGTGGATAAGGTCTGAGTTTATTTGAGAAAAATACCTGCTTATATTTTGTAGAGAAGGAACAAGGGGATTAGCTTAGGGGTGGAGTTGGTATGCCTTGGCCTGAGAGAAGGGATAGTCTGTGGTCAGTTTGTTCTTGATAATGGAGGGTGACTTTCCTTTATCTTGGCCCTTGGTATGCCTGGAATTTTGTTTGCTCCTTTTATCTTATCTGACAGGGGGCTTCTTGGCTCCTGGTATGTCTGGAATTTATTTGCTCTTTTTATGGGGGCTTCTTGGCCCCTGGCAGAGGATATGAGACATGTTTTTAGAAACTCAGTGTGTATCAGAGGCAAGGCTTAAAGTCAGGTCTTCTGAGATCAACTTTCTCTGGATTGTTGCCAGACTGACTCTCAAGGAAAATAATACAAGTTTTAGCACCATTTTATAGAGGAAGAAACTGAGAGCCACCAACACAGGGAACTCAAACCTCAGCCTCTCCCGACTTCACATACAGAACATAGTCCACTACATCACCATATTCAACAATGTCCTCAAGTCAGGGAATAGTCTTTATAACTACAGGGGTCTGAGCATTGGTCATTCCAAGCACATGAAAACCCATGTGTCAGCATAGATGGGACTGTTATACCTCAAGATCTATTTGGAAATAGAACAGGCTCAATATAGTCCAAAGATGTGATGGAGCACCTAAAAAACTAATCAGTCTTTAGCTTGGTGTTCAGAATGAGAGAAGTGTCAGTTGTGTAGTATTCTATCCTATTCAAATCATATCTGGAATATTGGATACCATTACGTGCACTGAATTTTAAAAAGGATGTTGACAAAATGGAAAGCAGGCAGAGGAGAGAGATCAGAATGGTTAAGAGATCAAAGACATGCCACATGAGAATTATTGGAGTGGAAGGAGTTCTGTACATTCCACTAGAGAAGAGAAGATTCAGGAGGGACATGATGGTTGTCTTCAGGTATTTGAAAAGTAGTCATAACAATGGGGCGACTAGGTAGCACAGTGGATAGAGCACTGGCCTTGGATTCAGGAGTACCTGGGTTCAAATCCGACCTCAGACACCTAATAATTACCTAACCATGTGGCCTTGGGAAAGCCACTTAACCCCATTGCCTTGAAAAAAAATCTAAAAAAAAAGCAGTCATAATAAGATATTGGATTTCTTTTCTTTGACCAAGTTGAACAAAATTTGGAATGATGGGTGGAAGCTTCAGAAAGGTAGATTTTCCCCCAATATGAAAAAAAGTTCCCAATAATTTGAGTACCCCAAAAGTGGATTGGGGCTTTTTCAGAAAGTAGTGAGATCCTCCTGACTAGAAGTTTGTAAGTAAAAGTTGAAACCTTATTGGATATGACCTCTGAGATCCTTTCCAACTCTGAAATTCCATTATTCTACAATGCAACTTGCTTTGGAAAACCTATTCCAATAAGTAATCAATCACTTTTCTAGATGTCTGACAAATGTCTCTCTAACAACATTGTTCTTTCACTTTATCTTCTCTTCAGAGAGAGAGAGCAATCCATCAAAGTCTTCTTCATAATAGCTTTGTATATGAGAACAGCCTATATTTACAGTTACCTAACTTTACATTATCACATTTATCATTTCATACTCATGACAATCTGGGGAAATAATTTTTCAGATGAAATACTTGAAATCAAAGACACTGGGTGCTTTGACCAAGATGACACAGGGAGGGAGATAAAGATTAAACCATGGAATTGAACTCAGGTCTTCCAAGTCCCAGGCTCAAGCTTTCTAATATAATGTGCTGCCTTTCTGTTTAAATCAAAGTGTTATACATAAACATTTCTTGACCTTTCTATCTTTCAGGCAAAACAATATCTTATAATCTCACAGTTCCTAAATTCAGACTCTTGAGTTTCCTGGAGTTGGAGTGTTTGTCACATTGTTAGGTACTTAATAAATTATAAATAAATAATTATTTAATGAAATAAATTGATTGATAGATCATAATAAAGTGGAAGCAGAAACAGTATGGTAGAATGAAATGAGCATAAGACTATGAATTAGGAAACCAAGGTGGTCTAAGTCTGCCAGTACTCAATGTATAACTTCGGGTCATCTAACCTCTCCAGGTCTCAGTTTCCTTATCTGTGAGATGATGTTGGATAGTTAGGATCTTTTCAATTCTAAAATTCTACAAATCTAATTCCTAGTTATTCCCAATTCCTGGAATAATGCCTGGAACATAGGTAATTAATAACTACATGATTGAAAAAGCAAAGCTATGAGCTCGGTATTTTAGGCCATTTAGATTCTGTACTTTCATACAAGTAACAGAAAAAAATATAGTTGAGGGGAAAGTAGAATACTTTTGATCAACAAAGTTGTTATTTCCAAACCTAGTATGGTCTCCTTATATACTTTAAGCTTGGAAAGAGGATGGGAAAGAGGGAAAAGAAAAAAAAATTTTAAAAGACTGGAAGGATATTTCATGTTTACTCAGAAAACGGAGAAACTGAATGAGAGCTGTCGTGTCACCAAGTGTCGTTCATTCCTTCTTTTTAATATCTCTCATTTCCATTTGTGCCTCTCTGTTCCCAGGATCATTGCCCTGAGGTACATCCTCGTTACTTCTACCCTGTGTTTCTGCAATAGCTTTCTAACTGGCTCTGACTCTCTTCCCATCCTACATGTCCAATCATAGATCCAACCAATCCTGTCACAAACTAATGTTTTTAAAATTATGTCATTCCCTAAGAGCCAGCACTATTTCCCTACCACTTACTCCATCAGATCTAGGCTTCAATGCACAGCCTTCAGTATCCTCTAGAATCTGGTTCCACCATTCCCATCCAAACTTTCCCTCAATGCCTCAAGCAAAGCCTCCATTCCAGACTTAGGTTTTTCCAAATCACCCTTCTCCATCCCCATCCTAACCACACTCAGTGTACTTATATATATCTTTTCTCATACTGTTTTCCCTTCCTCCCTCCTCTTCTCTGCTCATCTAAACCATCTAAACCATCTCCATCCTTAAAAGTTTAGCTGAATGTTAGGAACTCTTGTGTGTGGGAGCATTGTAAACTATCTTCACCTGGTGTCCTTGAGCATCAGAGTCTTATTTTGCTAAGTGCCACAGGAGTGGGAGTGGATTAAGGGACTGGGAAGAATATTTAAGAACTGGTATTTGGTTCAATAAATGGAGCACTTGGAGATCTTGATGGAGTACTTGTTTCCTTTGTCATCCTTGTCTCCCACCCCTCCAATGCCTGCCTGGTGAAGATTGAGGGAGTCCAGAAGTGGACTCAACATATGACGTTCAAAAGGGACTCAACAACTGAAGATCTACTTTTTTCCTTGAAACCTTCCCCAATTGGTCTAGACTCATAACGATCCCTTTTTTCTCTAACCTCTTAGAACATTTAGTCTGCCCCCTCAAACTCTAGTGTTGATTACATGCTATCTCTCTCCTCAGTCTATATGACATGTTGTTATCTAAAATGAGTATAAGCTTTTCCAGGATAAAAAGGATTGACTGCCTGGGCTCCCAGGTCAGCATGGTACAGTATTGAACACTTAACCATTTTTAAGTGGCTGGTCCAAAGTTACTCAGCTAGATTTGAAGTCAGATCTTCCTAATTCCAGGTCAAGCACTCAATTCTCTGAGCCACCAAGCTACTTCTGTTGAGCAAATTGTAGACTCTTACCATGTGGCATCATGATATACTGGAAAGCATATGCTGGCTTTGGAGCTGTAGACTTCCAAGTTTGAATGGCTCTGTCACCTAATACTTGAATGATCTTGGTTAAACAAGTCATTTAATTTAGCCTCATTTCAGTTTACACATCTGCAAAGTGGGGATAATATTTGCTATGCTTACATCATGTGAGAGCCAGGCTCAAAGTCAGAAAAATGACCAGGAGTCCTGTTTCTGATACACACACTCACTGAGGGACTGGGGACAAGTTACATAACTTCTCGATGATCTAAGCAACTATCTAAGACTATAAGTTGCAGAAAAGGTGGTGATCTGCACTGGTAGGAATTGGAATCTCCCATAGCCTGGCTCCTATTACAAGCCTCCTCAGACAATCTTAGCTTTGACCTGCTACCAGTATAGACACAACCTGTATCCCAATCACCAATTTAATTTTTTTTATCCTGAGTCTCTATGTTTATGGGAATTTCCTCTGCTGCCCTCTACCTCCTCCACCTGTCCCAAGTAGTGAGACCAAATAAAATAAAACATAGAAGGAATGGGCTTAAGCAATTACCAGAAAGAATTCACACAGAATAAGAGGAGACAACTCTCCTTATATTTGTATCTATTTGCAAATGAGCAGATCTATTTGACAGAGAGATATAATTTGATTACTCTCAAATCTGTTAGTATGATCTCTCCCCAGAGTCTAACTCCCTTGTTTCCATCTGCCATCTGTAAATTCTGATCAAATGTCCCACTGGTATCACACATCAATATGTCTAAAACTGAACTCATTGTCTTCGCTCCTAAATCCATGACTATCCCTCACTTCTCTGATTCTCAGGCTCATGGATTTGAAAGGATGAGAAATATCTTTAGTATTCATCCCTTCTCCATTGCTACTATAAGAATCCTAGTTTAGTCCCCCTATATCTCTTCCATACATCATTGATTTTAGTAGTCTCATATCTGGGCTTTCTGTTCTCAGTATTTTCTTCCCAATTTATTTTCTTATTCACAGGGCAAGGAAAAAATACTATCTGAATCATTTTCCTAATGCATCATTAGAATACCTCTCTTTAAAAACTTTCCCATTCACTCCTGATGATGATTTATTTTGTCCTTCATTTTCAAAGAAGACCATATCAGAAAGGTGATACCATGACCAACACATTTGAATGAGGGGCTGCTGTGTTAAGCCACCAGCTTCACTTTCTCCTCCAGAGGCATCTGGGTCCAGTAGACAAATGTGAATCAGGATTACTGGAGATAATCCTGGATATGAGAATCAGGGTTAAGTGACTTGTCCAAGTTCCCACAATAAATATCTAAAGCCCATATTTGAAGTCAGTTCCTCCTGTCTTTTAGGGTTAGCGCTTTACCCACTGTGCCATCTAGATGCCCCTAACCCTGAGAATTAAATGCTCCCCATGCGCTGGCTCCAAGACAGTCTAACATACTGCAGTTTGCCCAGTTCTATCTCATTCTACTTTCTGTGTTTTAGCAAAATTGGATCATTCTATATCATTTGTTTTTGTCTTGGTCTCCATGCTTTTGCTCGTGTCAGTTCCTAGGTCCAGAATGTACTGCCCCTGCTTCTTCCCCCTCTGATAACAATGCTCCCTTCCTTCAAAGTCCAATCAAATTCACATATAACGCAAATGAGAGTGGCTTTTCACTCCTCAAATTTCTCATAGAAGTTTTTTTTGGTCCTCTCCTTTGAATCCTTATCATACATAGTCCCTTAGAATAGAGGTCTTTCTTTCTTTCTTTCTTTCTTTCTTTCTTTCTTTCTTTCTTTCTTTCTCTTTCCTTCCTTCCTTCCTTCCTTCCTTCCTTCCTTCCTTCTTTCTTTGTTTCTTGGGCCCCTATCTCCATTAGATTTTATGATCCCTGAGGCAATTCTACCTGTGGAATGCATATATATATATATATATATATATATATATATATATATATATGTGTGTGTGTGTGTGTGTGTGTGTATGTGTATATGTGTGTGTGTGTGTGTGTGTGTGTGTATTCCTAGTGCTTAGCACAATGTCTTGCTGCATAGTTTAGATGCCTTACAAATGTTTGCTGAATTTAACTGAGATTGGAAGAATAGAGAGGAAGAGAGCAGAGAAATTTAATCTATTAGAAGCTCCTCTTGGTTGAAGATCTATGTGGACTGAAAATTAAGCAAGGCTAAAAGTTGAAATAATAATCCTATTTTACCTCTGACATACATACAGAGGTTCTCTCTGCACCACCTACCCACTCAGTATTCCCAGGCTCACCTCTTAGAACCTTTCCTTCTGTGAGTCACAGCAGAGGAATTATATAGAATCTTTTTTCTTTCAGAGACCTTCATAGAGGGGTTGTCTCCTTCTTCCAAAGTAGCTACATAAAGACTCACCTTTACCCTTATCCAATGACTCAGAATTAACCACCAAGTTAGCTAAGGGATTCCAGAAAAAGATGCACCTACTGTAGTTATACACCAAACATTTTACCTCCTCCATGGTACTAGAAAATAATTAAGGGGATAGGTGCAGGATGGGGGGGGAGGAAACATTTTGGTCTAGCTAACTTGCTTCCCCAACAAAAATGTAGAAAATAAACTGCACCAAATTCTGATTACAAAGAAAAGAAAAAGTCACTTTCCAGTCCATGGTTGCTTAGGGAGACAAAGCTTAGCAGTCTCAGGACACTGCCATAGTGGTCTGACCAGGGTAGAGAGGAGTGGACACAGGTCAAGAGTATGAACCCTAGCTGTGTACTGAGCTAACAAGTTCCTAAAATGAACAGTAGCTGTGTGACTCGACTCTAAGACCAGAACATTCAGTTTTATCCTCATTTTCCTATGTTCAAATCTGAACAAAGACATTTGCTCATTGTGTTACCCTGGGCAGGTCACTGACCCTTGTTTGCCTCATTTTATTCATCTAGAAAGTAAGTTGCAGAAGGAAATGACAAACCACTTTAGCATTTTTACCAAGAAAACTCCAAATGGGATCACAAAGCATCAGACATAACTGAAACAACACAAAATTTATATGCACAAAATGAGGTAATATATAAATCATTAAAGGAAAACCTAAGAAGTAAAGAAATAGTAAAAGTGTAAGACTGGGGGACCTCAATTTACCCACTCTGACCTAGATCAGTCTAACCAAAAGAAATAAATAAATAAACAAGAAAAGTTAAGGACCTGGATAGAACGTTAGCAAAGTTAGCATGACAGACCTCTAGAGAATATTGAATAGGAATGGAAAAGAGTTTATCTAATTTTCATCTCTGCATGGAATCTTCAGAAAACTGACTATATATTAGAGCTTTAAAACTTCACAAACAAATGCAGAAAAGCAGAAATATTAAGTGTATCTTTTGAAGATGATACTACAATAAAATTCCACTCAACAAAGAACCTTCGAAGCAAAGATTTAAAAAAATTGTAAGCTAAGTAAGCTCATCTTAAAGAATAGTAGGTCAAAAAACAAACTATATACAATCAATAATTTCTTAAAAGATAAATACTGCTGTGAGAAAAACATCAAAATCTGTAGAATGCAGGCTATTTAATAGTTAGGGGAAAATCTATATCCCTAATGTTGTCATCAGTAAAAGTGAGAAAGTTTAGATCAATGAATTGGGCATGCAACTAAAAACATTCAGAGAACCCCAAGTAAATAACTAAATTCAAATCTTAAAATCAAAGCAATGGGACAGCTAGGTGGATAGAGCACCGGCCTTGGAGTTAGGAGGACTTGAGTTCAAATTTGACCTCAGATGCTTAATAATTACCTGGCTGGACAAGTCACTTAACCCCATTGCCTTGCAAAAACCAAAACCAAAACCAAAATCAAAAGAAAAATTTTAGAAATTGAAAATAAAAGAAAAAAATTCTATTGAGCTACTAAATAAAGCTAAGAGCTACTTTAAAATGAATAAAATAGTCCATCAGTTATTTTGATTTGAAAAAAGAAAAACAAATTACCATTATCAAAAATTAAAATGTGAATTTACAATAAATGAAGAAATAAGAACAACTATTAAGAACTATTTTGTCCAACTATATGCAATAAAACTGAAAATATAAATGAAATTAATTAGCATTTAAAAATATAAATTGCCAAGATTGCAGTAGAGGAAATATAAGTCTTATATAACCCTATTTTAGAAAAGAAAATTGAGGGGGCAGCTAGGTAACACAGTGGATAGAGCATTGGCCCTGGAGTCAGGAGTACCTGAGTTCAAATACAGCCTCAGACACTTAATAATTACCTAGCTGTGTGGCCTTGGGCAAGCCACTTAACCCCCTTGCCTTGCAAAAACCAAACAAAGAAAAGAAAAGAAAATTGAAAAAATTGTAAATGAGCTTCATAGGGAAAAAACAAATCCAGGACCAGATAAATTTGCAAGTAAATTCTACCAAACATTGAAAGAACAAATAATTCCAATACTACATAATTTGTTTGAAAAAATAAAGAAAAGATCTTACTAGATTCTTTCTAAAACACAAACATGAACTTGTTACCAAAACCAGAGACTTCAAAATGGAAAGAAAACTACAGACCAATTCTCCTAATGATTAATGATGCAAAATTTTGAATAAAATGTTAATAAGGAGACTGTAGTAATATTTGACAAAAATATATTAACAGTATGAACTGATCAGATTTATATTGAGAATGCAGAACTGATCCAATATCATGAAAACTATAAACATGATTGACTATATTGGCAAGAAAAAGAATAAAAATAAAATTTAAATAGTTTCAGGAAAAAGTCTTGATAAAATACAGCACCCACTCTGATTTTTAAAAAATTCTAGAAAGGGGGTGGCTAGGTGGCGTAGTGGATAAAGCACCATCCTTGGAGTCAGGAGTACTTAGGTTCAAATCCGGTCTCAGACACTTAATAATTACCTAGCTGTGTGGCCTTGGGCAAGCCACTTAACCCCATTTGCCTTGCAAAAAAAAAAAAAATCTAGAAAAAGAAACTGAAAAAAGCATATTAAAGAGAAAACAAAACTATTATCTTTTTTACATTTGATATGATGATTTATTGAATCCTAGAGACTCAGCAAAAAAACCTGTCACAATTAACAACTTCAACAAAGCCACATGATATACAAATGAATCCACACAAATCATCAGCATTTTTGTTTACAAAAATAAGAAAAAAAACCTAGTAGAAAGAAATAGAAAAAATTATAACTATGAACAGTGGAATCTGCATGCCAAGCCATACATAGGAACTATATAATCACAACTACAAAAATATATGTTTTGCACAAATAAATATATAAATCACTGGAGAAACAGAAATTGTTCATGGAAAGGCTGAACCAATATAATAAGGCTAACAATACTATCTAAATTAATTTATTCAATGTTAGACCAAATGAACTATTAAAGTATTACTTTATAGAACTAGAAAAATAATAAATTTCATTTGAAGGAATAAAAAAAAGGCAAGGATATCCAAGGATTTTTTTAGGGGGGGAGGGGAGAAAAGGAAAGAAGTCAGTCTAACACAATACCAATATCTCAAACTCCACTACAAAAATGTAATTGTCAAAAACAATTTGGTATTGCATAAGAAATAGAGAGGTTATAGAGCACCAGCCCTGGAGTCAGGAGGATCTGAGTTCAAATCCAGCCTTAAACATTTAATAATTACCTAGCTATGTGATATTGAGCAAGTCACTTAACCCCATTGCCTTGCAGAAAAAAAGTTCATCAGTCCATAAAAAATAAAGTATCTGGTACCCTAATCTGTTAAGGTCCCAGTCCTTGATTTAAAAAAAAAAAGAAATAGAGAGGTTAATCAGTAGAACAAATTAGTTTTACAATGAATGGAAATAAATGAGCAGAATAACATACTGTTTGATGCTCAAAGATTCCAGGTTAGGGGCAATAATTCACTTATTGACAAAAACTTTTGGGAAAATTGGAAAAGTCTGGCAGAAACTAGGCACAGACCAAAATCTTACACTGAATACCAAGGCTCTGCACAGACACATGATTTAGACATAAAAGGCAAATATCATAAATAAATTAGTGGAGTTTAGCAGTGATAGGATAAATCCAGTGGGCGTTTCTCAGGCTGGGTCCCAAATCTGCTCTCTGCTCCTATCTCATGGGGTTAGAAACTATGAAGTGTATTCCTGACTGGGATCTCTAAATCCGGCCTCCATCAAGAGAGATCTCCTCACTTTTACAGTCACCAGCTCCTTCAACCATGGTTGCATTGTCCCTGAAGGCCCAGAGTTCTGTCTCTACCTGTTGAATCCTTTGGCTCAGTTGACTTTCAGTCTGACTACCCAGGCAGTCCAACTTTTGGCAGCAGTCAACTCCACCTGAGGAATACTGGCCTTAGGTCTTTTTTGCTGCAGCCTCCTCTAGTCCCCACAAAGCTACTCAGTCTGCCTCCCAATCCCCCAGAAAATAGTCCTCAAACACAATCCGGAGGTCTCTGTAGTCACCAGAAGCCAGACAGTGACCAAATATCCAATCACACCTCCCTCTCCATCTCGGTACTTGCATAGGCCTCTTTCCTCAATCTAATCACCAGGTAAAATCTAGAAGACCAAGTTCTGTGCTGGGACAAGTTACTAGACATTTAACAAAAGGAGGTTTAATTCACCAGATCACAGAAAGAATATGCAAAAAGAACATAGTCAAAGCTTACCTCCTTTGGACAAGGGTTGACTCTGTATCTGGCCATCCATCAGGTTATAGAGACTCTCGGGGTCTTTGGAACCATCCGAGCAGACAACTGGATCCTTCTGTTTAAGGATCAGGAGCTAATCAAATCCCAGGTTCTGTCTGGGAGAGGAGAGGGAAAAGTTCATTAGGAAAGTCGAGACCAATTAGATGGGCAGTTTGGTCCTATCACAAATGTTAGCAGAACTTTTCAAGAATGGTCTTTGCGACTTAATAGGAAGGGCAACTAGGTGGCACAGTTCAAATCTATCCTCAGACACTTATTAGCTATTTGACCCTGGGCAAATCATTGCAACCCTGTTTGTCTCGATTTCCTCATCTGTAAAATGAACTGGAGAATGAAATAGAGAATGAAAAGATACTCCAGTATCTTTGCCAAGAAAACCCCAAAAGAGGTCATGGAGTCAAAAATAACAGAAACACAACATCTGAGATGAAATCCCTCAGGTGGATATGCACAGTTTTACTTTTCTAAGTTTCCAAGAACTAACAAGTAAATCAAATGTTTAAGAAAAGCAAATGTAACATATTTTATTGGTAAATAATATGCGTATTTATATTCATTAATTTTATCATATTATAACAATTTAGAAGAGAATTAGCATGGCAGAGCAAATAGTTTCAGAATCAGGAATACCTGGCTTCAAGTTCTCTCCTCATATTACCCACTACTTCAGGCAACCCCCCAAGACTGTAAATTGCAAGGGTATTGATCTGAATTGGTATTTCTCAATTAGGAAAAATCAATAGGATTTCAAGTCCAGCCCCAAAACAAGCAAAACAAAAATCCCTCCAGTAATTTCAAAACCACTTTTAATATACATATATAAATACCTATAAATATGTATTTAGTATATATAATATGTATATATCTCTCAAATTAATGAACCTGGTTTTGAATCCCAGTTAGTAACCTACTGCTTTTGTGACCTTGGACAAATCACTGTGTCTCTCTAACCCTTAGAAATTGGCCTTCATATCTCTAAAGGTTCTTCTACCTGAGGCTTATTTTTCTCAATATTTCACCCTGAAGTGCTAGCAAAAGTAAAATGCATTAATAGGTTAGTGCACATAGTAGGCTGTTGAATTAAATTGAATTGTTGAACAGTCCTCAGTCAAATTAACTCCTTTGTCGATTGCCAGGATTAATTGGCTGTTTCCAAAAGTCTTAGTGTGGCATTGAGCTTTTAAACCTTGGCACTTTAATACCATAAAATACTACCTTGGATAAAAGCTGACGACAGGCCCAAACTTCCTCATATCATCTGTCCTCTTTCAATATGGGTAGATAAACTGGACATTGGGATAATTTGGGTCTTTATTCTAGTTCTGCCACAACTAAGTTCCTTTGAACAGTAATGATATCACAATTTTAATGTGCACTATTGTAAAAGTCTGCTGATGAATCTGCTGGTCACAAGCTTCTACCTTACCTCATTCCATTTTCCATTCAACTGCCAAAGTAATTTTCCTAAAGTGAGGGGTCTAATTGTGTCATCATCTCCCCACTCAATAAATTTCAGTGACTATCACTTCCAAAATCAAATACAAGAACCTCTGTTTGACATTCAAGCCCTTTATAACTCATCTTTCCAATTTTCTTATATCTCATATCCTGCCATCCCCACCTCTTACTTTTCCATTCAGTGACTCCATCTTCCTTTCTATTGCTCAAATAAAACACTTCGTCGCTGAGCATTTTCACTTGCTCTCCTCCATTCCTGGAATATTCTTTCTTGCTTATAATCTATCTCCTGGATTCCTTCAAGTTCCAGTCAAAATCTTCTCCTCTAAAGGAAGCCTTTCCCAATCTTTCTTAATTCTAGTTCCTTCCCTCTGTTGATTATTGTTATTCATAGGTTTCAGCCACATCCCACTCTCCATGATCCCATATAGAATTTTCTTGGCAAAGATACTGATGGGGCTTGCCATTTCCTTCTTCAGCTCATTTTACAGATGAGGAAACTGAGACAAAGAAGGTTCAGTGATTTGCCCAGGATCACACAGCTAATAAACATCTGAGGTTGAATTTGAATTCAAGAAGATGAGTCTTCCTGATCCCTAGTCCAATGCTCTATCTATTGTGCCACCTTGCTGCCCCCTCTGTTGATTACTTCCTATTTTTATTCTGTGACTTGTTTGTATATAATTGTTTACCTTTGTCTCTTTATTGGAATGTGAGCTGCTCAAGGGCAAAAACTATCTTTACCTTTCTTTGTATCCTCTGTACTTA
Source organism: Macrotis lagotis (assembly GCF_037893015.1). Classification (NCBI taxonomy): domain Eukaryota; kingdom Metazoa; phylum Chordata; class Mammalia; order Peramelemorphia; family Peramelidae; genus Macrotis; species Macrotis lagotis. The sequence continues at coordinate 89,723,833 of NC_133664.1, read as the reverse complement.
TCCTAGTGTAGCTCACACATAATAGGGTTTTAATAAATGCTTATTGAGTGACAAAGTCTTTATAACAACCCTGAAAGATTGGTAGCATATTATTGCTTCCATTTACAAATAAGGAAACTGAGGCTCAGGGAGATTTATTTAGTTGATTTCTTCAGTATCCCACAACATCTAATTCCCGAACCAAGGTTCTTTCAGTCACTAAACAAATTAGAATTTAATGGCATGTGTATTATATAGGAAATTATTACCCTGCTTTATGAAATGACAAATTGAATGATATACCTCCTTGTTCCACTGGTGAATGCCTGCAAGATGAAGGGGTTGAATTAAATGTTATCCCACTTCCAGCTCTTAACACTAGGGATGGGATAGCCAAAAAGACTGAGCCAGGGAAGGGGAAATGAGACATACATGTATAATTTGAGACACAAACTAATAAAGGATTTGTCCCCTTATACAAACATTAAATATCAAGAAAATTTCCACTGCTGGCCTTCCCCCAGATAAAAAAAAAAATCTTCTTGAATACCCTTCCAAGACAGCCTGGCTTCTCTCCACCCCCATAGCCCCTCTAGTATGGGATTTACAGTGGCTCCTGTCAGCTTGCCTTGTGACCTTTTGCTTTCTATTAATCCTTTGCTCAAACACCATGGACCTTCTCCTCAGCTTGGGGAAAGGGCAGGCCAGTGGGGAGCTGGAGCCCATGTGGCGTTAGCCTTCTGTTCACAGAGCAAGGGCATGAAATTTTTATACTATCTCTTCCTGCATGCACAGCAGGCCCCTCATCACTTCCCTTCTCCCTCAGCCCCCCCAGCCCTTTGGACGGATGAAGACACCAGATGAAACACAGGGAGCCACTGGAAGGGTGGCTTTGTAGGGTGCTTCTGAAATATCAGACTGGAGTTTGACTTTTTAAACAGAAAGAAGAAAGGGAAGTGGAGAGTGGAATGAAGAGCAAACACAATTTTTCTCCTTTTTTTCTTTTTTCTCTTTTTTTTAGAAATAGCGGTGAAAGGTTCTATCAATGTGTAATGTTATTTGCATTTTTGGATGAGATTACATTATATTGTTAGTTTTATTTAATTGTATTACAGAGATAATCTGTAAATGTTGGTAATGTAAAAACAAAAACATCAATAAATTTTTTAAAAATAGATAAAATATATGAAATTTAAAAGTCTATAGTTTGGTAGTCCATCTAAATAGTCCCAATTCAATCCAATTTTGAGCATCTCTTTTGAGGAGTTGTTTTAAGATGAGGACTAGACCCAGTTCAGTAAATATCTAGGTGAGTCTACTCAGTTGTGCCTAGTTTCATTCTGGAGTCCAGTATCATTAGGTCAATCCTGATATGCAGAGAATGAGATTTCAATTAGTATTTTTTTAAATGTATATGGTGATAAGTGTATTGTTTTAAAAGAGAGAGGTGGGTAGAGAGCTCAGTTTTGGGACCATGGGCTCAATCTTAAGGAGATTTTGCACTTAAAGTGAAAGAAAACAGTTGTTAAGGGCTGACTCTAAAACAAAGCTCCTAACCTTTTGTTGGGTCATAGATTTCTTTGGCAGTCCTGTGAGAGTTATGACTCCTTTCTCGGAATAATGTTTTTAAATAATTGAAAGAAATGCAAATTTTCAGTTGGAGGTCAATGAAAAGAATGATGTCATTTTTCCCATTCAAGTTCACAACTCCTTCCCAAATCTATCCATGGACCCCAGGAAGGGGATCCCTCTCCATTGAAAACCCTGGCCTGGAAAGAACAGGGCCATATTGCTAGTTAGTTATAAGAAGATGGATCTCTGATCTTAGGTACAGAGACTGCTTCCCTGAAGTTCAGAGATTGAGCTTTGAAAGGACATATTTGAAGGGGAAAGAGAGGCAATATCAAGTAGTAGAGAGAAAGCTGTTCTGGGACCTGGAAAGATCAGAGTGTGAGTTCTGTCTCTTATTACCCATATTGACTCTGTAACCCAGTGAAGTCCCTTCACATTTCAGTAGAGGTAAGGCAATGTTCTAAGAAGGTATTCCCTAAGAAGGTGCCATCCTGCATTAGGAAAATTTTGTCATCAAGAAGTCTCCAAATCAATGAAACCCTATCCCTTTCCCTATTTCTGGTGGTGCCTAGATGAAAAGTAACAGTGAGTCTTCTAATACATTTATAACTTTATTCCAGTATCAAGGGACCAAACTTAGGAGCTTCAGGAGCAATTTTGCAATTCACTTAACCCCACTCAATGGGCATCATCTACATCATCTGAGCATTCAACATGCCCACTTTCAGAACTGGCTTCAAATCCCCGGTGAGCACTAGAACTCACAGTGACAGTAGAATGTGCATTCTTGGAGCAAAGACATGAGGTGCTTACTTATTCCCCTATTACACCCCTGTCACAGATATAGTTTTCTATCTTTGTCTGTCTTTCTTCTCTCTGTGTCTCTCTGCCTCTGTTTTTCTATGCCTCTTTGTAATCTCATCTCTCTGTCTGTATCTCTTTCTCTGTCTCTGTCTCTCTGACTCTCTGTCTCTCTGTCTCTCTGTCTCTCTGTCTCTCTGTCTCTCTCTCTCTCTCTCTCTCTCTCTCCTCTCCTCTCCTCTCCTCTCCTCTCCTCCCTTCTCTCCCCCTCCATTTTGGGGAATCTTATGGCAGAGACTGCATCAAATAATTCAGTAACCAAATATTAGAATCAGATCAAAGGGAAAAGAGTAGGAATGACACTCTTGAGCTAAATAATTTGGGAAAGAGAGGTGGAAGCAGGCAAGAGATAATGGAGAAAAGATGACAAAGAGACCTAAGCAGAGCTGTATTCAGGACTGATATTCCAAATAAGCAGAATGGAAAGTGACCCATGTTTGAGGATCAGAAGGCCCGTGCAGCAGGAATGTTCTGTGCTGCAGCCATTTGGAACTAGTTAATGAAAGCTGATGGTTAAATTTTTAGGGTGAGTATTTACACCTCAGGAATCAGAAAACTCTACAAACTGGAACTTACTTTATTGTTTTGTTGATTGTCAAGACTTAAGAAAGTGAGGGAGAAAATGTTAACAATATAAATTAAATTCAAAAATGTGTTGTACTTACTTTTTTTTTGGAGGAGGGAATGTCCTAAAGCACCAGGATGTCTACTCCTTTTGGTTGAAAGGCCTCTGTTAAAATAAAAATATTAATGAGGCTAAAGGAAAGGAAGAGGAAGAAAAAGGTCACAATACATGAAGCCATCAAGATCTTAGCATCCATTAATCGATTAGTCAATCAAAAAGCATTTATTAAGTGTCTATAATTCCTATAAGTTAACAGGACACAGGGCACTCAGGGAACAAGATGAGATGATCTGGAGATCAAAGAGATTTCAAAGATCATCTAGTTCAATCCCTTCATTTTATAGGTGAGGGAATTCAGGCTGAGAGGGATCGACTGACTTAAAGAAAGCAAGTAATAGATAGAGAGCCAGTCCTGGAATCAGGAAGACTTCACTTAAGTCTGGTCTCATACATTTTTTAGCTGGATTTCCCTGGGCAAGTCTCTTAACTTGTGCCTGCCTCAGTTTTCCTTAATTATAAGGTGAAAATAAAAATAGCATTTACCTCTCATGATTACTGTAAGGATCAAATGAGATTTTATATATAGCACACAGTAGACATTTAATAAATCCTTATTTCCTTCCTTCTTTTCCTAAGGTTGCATAGTTAGTAGCAGGATTCAAATATAAGTCTTCTGACATCAAAAACACTGCGAGAATATACGTGTTGATAGGAGAAGAGGATAAGAAAGGTTGTAAACATGAACATCATCCAGTTGGAATAGACCTGGGAGAGATGCCATTCCCAATGCTCCAATGCTAAAATAGGGAAGAGAGGATCAAAAAATAAGAGAGGAAATACACTTTGCTATATTTTGAGCAATGCTGACTTGGCTTTTATTAAGGCATCAATATTAGTATTAATTGTCATTACTGTAGTTCACATTTCCCTAGCAATGTACAATTTGCAATATGCTTTCTTGCAATGATTCCATTGGATAGAATAGATAATTACCATTATCTCCATTTCACAGGTGAAGCAACTATGACTCAGATTAAGTGACTCATGGCCAAACAGCTTGTAAATGGTTGACACAATTCATTTAGAATAGGCATCTTCTCTCAGAGGAGAAATGACAGAAGCTAAAGGGATTGATAAATGTGCAAGAGGGTAGTCCCTGACTCAAAAGGTATTTTACCACCCTCTGTATTTAGCCTTATCTGACCTATTCATAATTTCAATGTATTCAATGTGTGTAAAGTTTGCTTATCTTGATTGCAGCATCCATCTCTCTTTGTATAAAACTTCACTACCACTAATATCTGTGGATCATCGGGTTTTGAGTTATCATTTTATGAATATAGCTGAATTTATGGGATCAATTAATTAAATGTGTGACCTCATTTCCTTAAGCCAGATAAAAAAGGAACTACAAAGATGACTTCAAAATAAACCCAAGTGCACAATGCTTGTATGTGTCCACACAGTTTATTTAATAAATCCTATAGTTCTCCCTGTGGTGTCTGAAATTCCAAACCTGCCTGACATTAGGTAAAGTCAAAATCTGAACCTAGATCTTATGACTCCAACCCAAAATTCTTTCCACTATACTATGATGTAACAGTGGATGATGAAAAAATTTATTTCAGTACCCTTGTTCTTCATTATCATCAATTTGCATTCCTTGTTGGAAGCCTACATAAGGGTCTATTGATTCTGGTGAATTCTGGGCAGTTACATAATCTGAATAATTTTCAAATGAAAAATCCATCAGGTTAAGAAGTTGAGTGATATAGATACTAACTATATTGCTCCCAGCTCCTCTGGATCATATGGAAATATGGGGGTAACATTGTCAGACTCTGACATGAGTTATAAGATTTGAATCTAAAGAAAGAAAAAAGAGAAGGTTCTCTTGACCATGAAAAGATCTGCCATTCCACCCACTGGGAAAGAAATCTTTTTTCCATCCCCCTTCAGTCTAAAAGCCACATACTGAAAAGGCTAGGATTCAATTCCTTCCTCTATGGCACTGAAGTCAAAGGATATCTGCCCTTTTCCCTATACTGGTTCATTTTCTTTTCTTTTCAAGCAGGCTTAATTAGTTGGCACTAAAGTCTTGTTGGTGGCATCAGTCCTGGTAATGACACATTCTCTTGGCAAAAAGAAGATGCAGGGTGCTGAAGGATTACTCAGAATAATCCCAAAGTATGATCAAGGGGAAGTCTAGAGTTTTGAGAGGGGAAAACTCTCATTTTCATGAGAACAAGGGCTGGGTATCAGGAATCAACAAGTAGTCAGCAGCTGACTCAGACCAATGAGGTGAAACCAAACAGAAAATATGAAACAAGGAGGGTAAATGTCAGAATTTGGGGGAAGGGGAGAGGATAAACAGTATACACATTTTAAAAGCTTGTTATCTGACAAGTAGATTTATGAAGCTTATTAGAGAATCTAACAAATATTATCTGATTTGATCTTTACCACAATTCTGGGAGGTAATTGATATCTTTTTTGTTTGTTTTTGCAAGGCAATGGGGTTAAGTGACTTGCCCAAGGTCACACAGCTAAGTATTAATTGTCTGAGGTCAAATTTGAACTCAGGTACTCCTGACTCCAGGGTAGGTGTTCTATTCATTACACCACCTAGCTGCCCCTTTTTATCTCCATTTTATAGAAGAAGAAACTGAAGCTGAGAGGTCAAGGTATTCATCCAGCCTCACTTAGGTAATCCTGATGCCAAGTCCTGTGTACCATCTCACTAGTAGTGTTACACTCAATCAACCCCTGCTTGCCAAAGGACATAAAATAATTAGTGGTTGGAGGAGAGGGAAAAGCAGAAGGGTACACTTGATCCTAAAGATCTTCTGACATTTGGCATAATCTGAAATTGTAGTCATTATCTTTTGCTCCCAAACCCTTACCTCTTCCCAGTTTCCCTGTTATTGTCCAAGACTCCATTATTCCCCTGTCACCAAGAGCCAAAAACTTCATGTCACCTTGAACTGCTTCTCCTTATTCTAGCAATATGTTCAATGTTATCAAATCTCACTGTTTCTATTTTCACGGCATCTCTTGTATGCATTCCCTACTCTCTCTCCTCATATAACCCCAACCCTAGTCCAGGCCTCAATGACTTCTCCAAGTCTCTCAGCACTCCAGCTAATCTTCCCAATAGCTGCCAAGTCATGTTTCTCAAATGTAGGTTTTGATCATATCACCACTCTTCCTCCTTGCTCAATGTGCTCCAATGGCTTCTTGCTACTTCCAGGGTCAAACTTAAACTTCTTTGTCTGGCATTTAAGTTCTTAACCTGGCATCTTTCCCTATCTCCAGTCTTCTTATACATTACTCTCCTCTCCTCCATGAACTCTTTCTTCCAGAAACACTGGCCCATTTGCAGTTCCTAGAGCCAACCACTCCATCTCTCATCCTGTAGCTTTAAAGTAGCTATCCCCCGAGTCTATCCCCTTATCCCTGCCTCTCATTTCCCATCTTCATTCAAGACTTTAGTCAAATCCCACTCTAACAAGCCTTTCCTGGTCTCTCCCCATATACCAATCCCCAAGCCTATGCCTTCAAAGTTATTTCTGTTTATTTTTTGTATATCTTGTATCTACCTGGTTATTGACATGTAAACTCTTTGAGGGCGAAGACTGTCTTTTTTGCTTTTTTTGTATCCCCAGTGTTTTCTTTTGCATCTGGCATTATCGGAATCACTTAAATGCTTATTGATTCCCTTAACAAGGAACAAAAGGACCCTTTCTGAATTTTTTATTTGGAATATTCCATGTCAAATTATATAATAAGTTGAAAGAATATATATATACATATATATATATATATATATATATATATATATATATATATATATATCACTTTCAGGTTCTTGCATTTCCCATTTATTTCTTGCCTTTTATTTTCATGCCCCACTGATTCACTGCTATCTGTTAACTATTTTGACCTCTCACCAACTTTATCAGATCTCATGACTTTGTATTAATGATGCCAGAAATTCATTATGCCTTATTCCTAGAAGATTGTCTAGCACTATGTATGACTTAGGATGCTGAGGGTCTGTACTACAATGCAAAGTCTGTCAGTTAAAAAGTATTATTAATCCTACTATGGGTTAGGTGCTGAGCTAAGGATTAAGGATACAAAGAAAGATAGAAACAGGTCCAGTTCTTGAAGAGCTCAAACTCTAATGGGAGATACAACATGTAAATTACTATGTATAAAAAAGATAAATTAGAGATCATCCTCAGAGGGAAAGCATTAGCAAAATTAAGGATTGGCAGAATGTTGTAGAAAGTAAGATTTTAGCAGGAACCTGAAAGAAATCAGGGAAACTAGCAGACAAGAAGGAGCAACTAAGGACAAAATAAAATTACATTCAGGGCCAAAGAAGACAATTGGCATTTCAATAGCTTGCATTTTGCTAATCAGTTTTCAAACAATAGTCAAACTGAATTGATGTATAGATATACGTTCCCTTACATACCCTCACTTTACATTTGCTTTGTATGAATTTTGTATTACTTATCTGTGTATATGTCATTTTCTCCCATAGAAGTTAAGTTCCTTAATCTCAGGACCAAAAATAGGTAGTCAATAAATATTTTTGGAGTGATAGATATATCAATTGATTTAACACATACAAACTCACACTGTCATATTCATCTGTTCCTTTTCTTAAGTGAGGACCAGGAAAATATGGCTCCATTTCACAGTTGGATGAGAAATTTCTACAGAGCTCCTATCACCATCTTTCTTCAATTGTCAGGACAATGAACTGGCAAGAGGATATATCCAACCACAAGTATCTTCCAAAAACCACCTGGGATACACAATGATGGTAGGAAAAAGGCACAGCAAATGAGATTTCATATAGCTGAACAGAAATAACATTAGTGAGCAGAGCGGAGGAACTAAAGAAACCCAGGCACTAAATGTTTGAGAAATACAAGATGCCAGTGAAAATGGCTCACTTTAGCTGTTCAGCTTATGTATTTAGGGCTTTATTAGGTCTGTGCCACCCTCTTTGTGGGAGAATGGGTATGTAGTTGGATACAATGATGAATTCATCTATAAAATTTGAAGGTTTTACCTAATTCAGTCTTAATATGTCAAGGCCTTTGAGGAAATTAAGTAGCAAATATGATGCAAATCAGGTTGCAGATCTGAGAAAAATTTAATATACTGTACTCTACTCATATATACCCCATTTTATCATATTCTCTCTGTCTTTGGGGAAAGGCAATACAGTGCACTACTGTAAATAATCAAGGTGTAAATTATGTAATACAGACAACTGGAATCCACTGGAGTCCCAAGGGAATGTAAGCTGGTTAAAGGCAAGAGTTAACTTGTACTTATTTTTATATCCCTGAGTTTTGAATATATGGGGCACATGGTGTTTTTTGAATGGATAAATAAAGCAATTGAGAAATTGATCTGAGCTTTGGGTATGCATAGAATTTGGAGGAATTTTATAAGCAGAGATGAGAAAGGAATAATATACACAGGAATATGGAGGAGAACATTCTTTGGGATATAGTGATACCACATCCAGTCCATATAATATATATACACTTTTGCATACAGTGACCTTACCAGTCATAAATTATTCATTTAATGCACTCATAAATACATTCATAATGCATTCATTTATGCAAATCCAAGTTAATTTGAGGCAATTAGGTACTCTTTCTAATATGCTACCTCAGAAACTTATTGGTTATATGATCCTGGGCAAGTCCCTAAATCTCTTTCAGCTTCAGTTTCCTCATCTTAAAGCAAAGATAGGATAATAAAAAAATCTATATCAAAGAGATATTGTAGGGGCAGCTAGGTGGCACAGTGGATAGAGCATTGGCCCTGGAGTCAGGAGGACCTGAGTTCAAATTTGGCCTCAGACACTTAATAATTACCTAGCTGTGTGACCTTGAGCAAGTCACTTAACCCCATTGCCTTGCCAAAACAAATAAACAAAGAGAGATATTATAAAGATCAAGCAAAACAGGTACAATACTTTGCAAACTTTAAATATGATGCTATCTAAATATCAGAAATTATTATTATCAATGGTTAACAGAATTTCTATGTGTAATATGATGCATACTCTTACCAGATTTCCCCTAAGACCAATCACATGAATATATAAAATATGGGCACTGCCCATCAACATAAATCAGAAATAAGTCACCTGGCCCAAACTGGTTTCCAAACAAGGACATCGACCATTTATTAGGATTCAACACTAACCCTGAGAAAGTAGAAAAGAAAATCATTTATTTTCTTGGACAAGACCCTCAAACTCAATAGAAAGAGCACAGAATTCTGAAACCAAGAAGTTTAGGAATAGGAATGCTTCTGACTCAAAGACCTTAGCCAACATACTAGAAAGCAATCCCTGTGGAAATGCAGGCCAGCAACTGGTCCTAAAAGTGCTATTGCCACAGATACTGAAGTTAGAAAAGAAAATTCTTGCTGCTAAAGTGGTCTGTGGATCAAAGTTGTGTGGTTCAACATTATAAACTGGTATCACTTTACCTGGGAAAATTACATTAATGAAGAGGCATTACTATCTATCTAGCTTCTGTACCTTAAGGATCATGGGAATTTTCCATCTAACTTGTAGCCAAGACTTTTCATATATGTTGTTTCCCAACTTAGAATGTGAGCTCCTCCAATCCTGGAAAATGCCATACTCATCCAGAGAAAAAACTATGAAGTCTGAATACAGAGCAAAGCATACTATATTCACTTTTTAAAACTTCTTTTATGTTGTTTCTTTCCATCTCATGGTTCCTCCCCACTTCCCACCCCATCATAGTTCTAATTCTTCTTTCACAACAAAACTGAAATGGCAATATATTAAAGATAATTGAATGGGTACAACCTATATCAAATTGTTCACTGCCATGGTGAGGGAGGAGGAAAGTGAAAGTGGTAGAAAAATGTGGAATTCAAAATTTGCAAAAGAATGAATGTTGAAAACTATCTTCATATGGAATTGGAAAAAATAAAATAAAAACTTTGTTAAAAATAAAGAATGTGAGCTCCTCAAAAGCAAGTACTGTCTTAACCCAATACTTTGTACATAATAAAGAGCTCCATAAAAGTTTTATTCATTCAAAGCAAGGATACCAAGGCAAAATAGTACCCACCTCAAGGAGTTCATATGCTACTTGTAGGAAAACATCATGTACACAGATGAATAAACAAAGTATATATAAAAAACTAATTCAAAGTAATGGAGGAAATAATATTATGGAAATCAGAAAGGGTTTCTTAGAAATAGATAAGTATATATAAGGTATATGTATTGAGAGAGAGAGAAATAGACAGAAAGAGAGGGATCTTAAATTTGGAGCTAGAGAAGACCTTGAAAGGATCCATCTAATTCAAGTCCCTCATTTTTTAAGTGAAGACACTAAGGCAAGATGGGAGCCATTTGAGTATTAAAGGGGACAGTTGAGACCTATTGTGGTGGAAGAATCATGAAGACTTGGAAAATGTCTGAATTAGGGATGGGAGGAGGAAGTAAGAAGGAAAGAGCACTGAATTCAGGCACAATAGATTAAGATACAAATCCTACTTCTATGACCTTGGACCAATTACTATACAGCTCTGAATCTCCATTTTTTCATTTCTAAAATAAGAGACATATTAAATGAACTCTAAGGACTTCTTATATCTTATATGAGCACATAATTCTATAATTCTTGATAAATGCTTGTTGGAATTATTTGGATACACTACAAGACCTCAAACTTCTCTCTTAGAAAGAAGTAAAGATTCTAGACATAAAAGAAGAGGGAGAAATTTCTTCTACCCCACTTAAAAAAAACAAGAAGTATCAGAGTTATTTTGTAACTAAAAGTTCTGCATGAATGAATATCTTATTTCCCCATACTATCTGCTGCCTTCTGAATGTGGAAACTATTTTCTTCTACTGTATGGTGTTGGGAACATAGTAGGTCTCTTAATTTTACTTCATTGAACTGAATTGTACCAGGAATTTGAAATCCAAAACCAGATACTACATAATCCAGGATCATAGGGGAATTAATTGACTTTTGTTAGGTGGATAAATTGTTGAACTTGGCATAAAGAAGATTTGAATTCAAATCCTGTCTCAGCCATTTCAAAACTATGTGATCCCATTTGCAAGTCTCAACCTAATTTGTCTCACTTGCCAAATGTCAATTATAGCAGCATTTATCTTAATGGATTTTTGTGAGGATCAAATGAGATGTTATATTTTTGCAAACCCCAAATCTATCTAGCCAAATACATACATACATGTGTGTGTGTATATATATATATATAATATATATATCCATATAGTTTCTTTTTCTAGCACCACAGATATTAAATGTTTCTATTATCACACCAAAAAATAAGATCAATAGAATTGTTTTAGTTTATGCATCTGTAAAATAAGGAAATAACAGGGAGACGGGGATCAGTAAAATGATGTCTAATGGATTAGAAGACACCTTAAAAATCTTCTAGGCTGACATTTTAAAGATGAGGAAACATCCTAGAAATGCAAAATGTCCTGCCCAAAGCAGCAAATGGCAGAGCCAATATTCAAACCATAGTCCTCTGACACTAAAGCCAGTATGTTCTTTCCACTGCACATCGCCTCCTAGCAATAACTAGGCAGATACCTAGGCTGATGTCTAAGAATCAGCATTTAGAGGGGGGAAGAACCTCATTCAACAGATATTCCCTTGTTTTCAGTAGTCATTTGACTGAATAAAGTAATCACAAGGTCCAGTATCTTTCTTTGTCTTCTAGGTACTTTCAAATCATGTTTGGTCAATAATGTGAAAGTTTAAGGAGGAGGAGGAATAGAAGAAGAAGAAGAAGAAGAAGAAGAAGAAGAAGAAGAAGAAGAAAAGAAGAAGAAGAAGGAAGATGGAAGATGGAAGAAGATGGAAGAGGAAGAAGAAGAAGAATGCACAGCACACTTACAAGTTTAATCTGCATTAATAACCATTTCTACATCATTTTCTTATGTTGGACAATCAACAAAACAATAAGTCAAGCCCTAATTTGTAGCATGCCAATTTCCAAAGTGAAAATGCTCAAATTGTAAATGTAATGATTGATTTGGGGATCCACCTTAAGTTAGCTCCAGCGCTCTCCAGGTTGGTATACATTTTCATTTGAAACTGACAACAGCCCAGCGAAGTAGATGGGGCAGGTATTTTTCTGTAAAGTACATTGTAGAGCTTCATTAGGCTTTATAATTGGCAGTATTAGGGGAAGAGTACTCACTGATACACCATCTTGAGAAGGGTTAAGTCTATAAAGGAATGATTTCATGCAGAGATGAATTTTTTTTCACCTTGGTCTTGGGTGCATTAAGAGCATGTGTGGAAGACAGGAATGTCTGGGAATCTATAAACCCAGCAATAATAAAGTCTTGAAATATCAAGAAACTCAAACCTCATTTACCTTCATAATTTCCCAATGAGGAAGGCAAAATACCACATCTCCATTTTAAAGACAAGCAAACTAAGGCAGAGGGATTGTGCTGAGTAGGTATCAGTGCACACACAAGGGATGAATGAACAGACCTTCAACATGACTGTACTTTATTACTGCGGAAACTGCTTTAGAGTCCCTGCAGTATACAACCATGGAATTTCAAAAGATACAAAATACTAGGGAAGTCGGGGGTGTGGGGTGTGGAAAAGGTGGGAGGGAAATCACTGCATTGCACCAAAGAATCCAAAGCAGAATCATACCCCTTATGGATCATAATACTTTAGTCAACGAGAGAGTAGCCTTCGGGAAACTATCTTCTGCTAGTAGGTATATGAATACCATGTATCTTCAGTTCCACTACTGTGATGACCTGAGAAGTAAGGGCTGTTGAATCCCAAGGACTTGCTAGAAGATTCTTAACTTGTCTTCCTCAGAGCCCTAAAATGTCCACAGGTAGATTTCAGGAGGTCTATGAACGTGGGTAGGAAAATAATTAAATCTTTATTTTCATTATCCTTTAACTGAAATTTAGCACATCCTTCAGTTATTTTAATTTAATTTCAATTATTCTGAAAAGGGGTTTATGGGCTTCAGCAGACTTCCATGATGCAAAAAAAAAAATGTCTAGAATCTCTGCTTCAGAGGAAATACTTTTTAATCATTTAGTAAAATTGTCAAGTCATGAGAGGAACACTTTCACAGCTGACTAACATGGAGATGTCAGACATCAGACTGCCTCCTCTACTCACTGGACCCTGGATGACATATGTACCACGATCTCAATGATAGCAGCAAGAATTGATTCAGTTCCAATCTTTCCAGTAAAGACATTCTCATGGTAAGGGGGGAAAAAAGAGTCAAAGGCAATTGATATCCTTCTATATGCAGCTATTTTTTTTTTGCCTTACCAATACTAGCTTCTTTCAGGTGGTTTATAAATGCCTTCTCTCCCAAAATTGTTCTTTAGGAAGGATCTTCATATCACATTTCTGTCTACAAATGTCTGAAATACATACTAAGACTGTGAACATTCTAGTATCTTGCCAATATTTTTAATGATTGGATATAGCTTCATTCTTCCTTTTCTCCTTAGGATGCTTAATGTTCAAGGGATATGAACTCTCAGCATATAGTGATAGTAAAGTTTTTTTTAAATCTACACTGGAAAAAATATCAGAGGAAAGTGGAAGTAATGGGCATGGGAAGTGGTCTATGACTTGATGAGGTTGCAGGGAATTTTCTTCCCCCCGCCCCACTACCACCTCACTCTCTCCAGCAAAGAAGTGACTAAGACCCACCTTCACATGACTTGCTGACCCTTAAGGGGAGCTTTACTTCTTTTTTTCCAAATTTAATATATTTTATTTTTCCCCAATTACATATTAAAACATTTTTAACATTTGTTTCTTTTTGGGCAGCTAGGTGGCACAGTGGATAGGGCACTGGCCCTGGAGTCAGGAGGACCTGAGTTCAAATTTGGCCTCAGATACAATAATTACCTAGCTATGTGGCCTTGGGCAAGTCACTTAAACCCATTGCCTTGCAAAAAAAAGACAAACAAATATTTGTTTCTTTTTTTTAAGTTTTGAGTACCAAATTCTAACCCTATCTCTTTTCCTGCTCTCTTCTTCTCCCTCTCAGATATAGTAAACAATCAGATATATGTTATGCATCAGCAATAATATAAGAGAGTTTTACTTCTACCATTCTTTAATGAAAACCACATCATCTGGTTTCTAATCTCTTAGTGATCTGTTAGGTAGCCCAGAAGACTTGAACTTGATCTCTGTCACAGCTTGATCCATAAAACAAAGAAAGTAGCAGTTTAAATACTAAAATATAATACATTTTTGTGTTCATCTATGGCATCTATGACTTTAACCCCATCTTTGGTAGTTAGCTACCTAAGGCTGAGAGTTGAACAAAGAAACCATGCCTCTTTGAGATGATGGTAAAATTTTTGTAATATCAGTTTTTAATGCATTCTGTGCTACTTATGTCTTCTGTTTGATACTAACATACTTTTCCTATCCCAATTACCCCATTCTATTTTATTACAATATGATAGCTAGTGGTTTGTTAATAAAGCTAGATCTAAAAAAAGAGTTGGTTAGGGGCAAAAGAAGCCAATGTACAGTGACTATCATTCAGCCCCCTAAGTGAAGTTTCAAGAGTAACAGGAAAAGGGCTCAAAAACCTCTAAGAACCTAGTTTACTCAAGTGAGGAAAATGCAAGTATATTCAGAAGTAATAATATTAACAAAATGATAATAGAAGTTTGCTCTTATGTAAATTGCAAAGCACTTTACAATATTATCTCTTTATTCACAACAATTCATGACTTGTAAATAATTTATGCAAAACTCTGATTGTTGCAAAGAATGTCTGAAATGAACCTAGGAGTCTTTAAGGTCCTTTCCACTCTGGGGATTTAGTAATTGATTTTGAAAATCAGTCCACCATAATGAAGTCCTTACAAAATCAATATGGAACCTTAATCAAGGTTTCTTGGCCATGCTGAGTAGCATTCATTCTTCTCCTTTATAGTCTTTTCAATATCAGAATCAGTTCCAGGTATTCAGGCATCACTTTTTGCCAGTGCTTTTATGATAATAATCTCTGGATTAGCTGCAGATAGTACAGTCAAGGTAATGTATTAATAACTTATGAAGTAACCATGTATCTTCTCCATAAAAGGCAGATAGTTCATGTTAACAGTCAGTGACATGCATGACTTCCTCAGGCAGTTTCTCTATTGATCATATCCAGTTCAAGAGAAAAGTCTGTGTGAAATTTCTTATTATTAACCTTGTAATTTGATCATCTAAAGAGGTGAGACAAGGGAATCTTTTAATATCAAAACTTCCAGTGGAGGTGAAACAGCCTAGTTTGGAATCTGTCATGACATAGCATTAGATCTTTCATTGTAGATAATGTGGAATTAGTGGTTATAAAATCTCAGTATAATAGTGTATTCTTTGTACCTTAATAACTAGAATAATGCCTTGTAGATAATCAGTTACAAGCAAATGTTTGTTGAATGCATTTGTTGAGTCCCTTTCTTTAACACCAATAGTCCCCCCGATGATGTTATTTGTCTATGACTCCTATAATAACTAAAATATTAACCAAAGAAATTTAAATTTTAAAATAATCTAAAAGACAGGGACCTAAGTAGGAGTATAACATGTTACCAGTAATGGATTATATGTGAAACGTGGATGCAAGATATTATGGATATAGATGACCAAAAGAGGAGTGAACCAGGCATGAAGTGAGAATTAGAGATATAGCTGGACAGCATGATTTTTACAGTGGTACTATTGAAATATAACTAAAAGGCATTTAACATTTTGGATGGATCTTCTTGGATCCATTTGGATGGCAGAATTATAGTCAGTCAGGAATAAGACTTACACAGATGGGTTATACCCTGTATCAGTGAAAAGACTCTCACTGATTAAATCATGAAACCATCAAAAACATTAAGCAGTCAAATGATGTTGGAGCTTGTTAAGAGATGGTTAAATGCTTTTCAGGGAATCAGCTTCTGATGCCAACCTCTAGTTCTCCATGCTCCCTCTAGTGGGGAGAATTCTCAGAAATTTATAGTTGCAAATTACAACTTTTTGAAAGTGCAAGTAAGAAAAAGAATACCTTTTCAATTGCTTTCTAATTCTTCCCCTTTTAATTTTTAGTCAAACTCCTAAAGCCAGTGTGGGTTTCTTGAAGAGGAAACCCATACTTCACTCAGAATAACAAGCATTAAAAAAAGAACCCCCTTGATCCTGGAAAATAAATGTTCTTTCTGTGTCTGTGTGTGTGTGTGTGTGTGTGTGTGTGTGTGTGTGTGTGTGTGTGTGAAGCTTTCTAGTCATTTCAGGATTCAAATAACAAAATTATCCAAGTTCATTTCTTCCAGGAACCCTGATATAAGTGTGTGTGTGTGTGTGTATGTATGTATATGTGTATGTGCACATATATGTGTGTGTGTATTTGTGTGTGTTTAGGTGCAAATAAAAGCTCTAGTAGATCATGAGTCTTTTAGAATAGAAAAATATTCCCTTCCCATTTTGAAATCAATAAGTAAATTGATAAAGTAAATTGTTGGGAACAAAGAAAAGGGTCAGGGGGAGAAGCAGAAAAATCTTGCTATAGTTTAATTTTAAATTACTATTGTCAACACTAATGGTGATGATTAAGTTTTATCTAGAGCATTATCTATTAATGTTTCTATCCATGTTGTATTAAGTCTTAACATTGCTTTTTAAAAAATCTTTTGGTAAATGCTTACATTACTGTCAAGATAATGGGAGACACCTTATTTTCCAGAGCTAAAGCCCAGCAAGCAAACTGTGCTCTAAGCTTGGCATAACAACAATCCATTGTGCTTTCCCTCTAGATGAATACTGCTACAGCTAAATCACAGAACTGATAGCCCCTGAACTTGAGTAAGCATTAATTGACCCAAATATGAAACCCTGCTATTAACAGAATTTTAGTCACTAGACAACTTTCTCTCACTGTTGCTGCTGTATTTTCCTATTGCTGTTGTGCCTCATTGTAGTTGCTCTACTGTATTGTTTGACTCCTTGTCTACTCACAAATATATAAATCAAGGTTTGGCCCTTACTAATACAGGTCCCCCTAGTAAGAACAGGATCCCAACCCACATATCTAGATCCCCTCCTTTTTTGCAAGCTGTTTCCCTCACTCAAAAATTAAACTTCTGTTAGATTCCTGACTCTCCTCACTCTAAGTTTCTCTGTTTGGCTCTGAATATCCACAGTTTAGAAGCCAGTTCAGTCTGGTTGACATTACCAATTGCGGATATTAACCAAAAGATGGGCCTCAGAGTATAATAGGCAGCCAGTGGAATGCCAGCTGCTTATTTTTGTCATCATCAGATAATAGGAAAAATGAATTCACTTGTAAGAAGCTGAAGGCGACTACCAATATTATTCTCATTATAAGTTTATACATTGCAACTCTTTATATTATTTTGGCCCCGGTTATTTCCCACCTTCTGAAGAATGAACATACATGGCTATTATTAGTGTGACCTGCATTACTGGATGCTTTGGATCATTTACTACACTACTATTCTCTCCCTTAAGCTTATACCATGCTTTCAAGGAATTAGACTTGTGATGTTGAGTGAAAGAAGTAAAATATGACTGCAATCAAAATTTTGAATTACACAAATTTTTTCTTTGCTTTCCCCAGGTTCTTCTTTCTATTTGTAGCCTTTTCCCTCTGTACCTTTCAGATACTCAGATACTAAAATTTCAGAAACTAAAATTCAGACAAAGACCAGGTTAGGGAACTTTTTTTGGGTGAGTAGGGTTTTTCCAGAACATGTCAAAGCACAATATATCCTCTATTCTGCCCTAATACTGGAGTTAGGTGATTTAGAGGAAAGTAGATTTGACCAGAGTGCTCAGGGAAACATCGCTTCAGGACCATGGAGAGCTCTCTCATTGCTTCTGCCACAGGTACCTTAGAACAGTAGTCCTTGTGCTCACTAGCAAAATTTTTGTGATGGAGTAAAACTTAACAGTTCCTTATTTTACAAGATACTTGTGTCGATAGAAGAAAAGAGTTCTATAACTGACACTTATAAAGAGCTTTCAGGTATACAAAACACTTTTCCCACAACAGTTCTGCAATGTAGGCACTGCAAGTATTCTTGTTCCCATTTTATCAATGATGTAATCAGGGTTCAGAAAGTTTAGGCAACTTGCCTATGCATACCAGTTAATAGGGTTCTTGAATAGAACTGGAATCCAGGTTTCCTAATTTCAAGTCCAGGACTCTGGATACTAAATCAAACAGGCTTGAGGCTCTGTGGAGCACAACAATTCTTAAACAGTTCCCACCCTAGTAATGCATTGCTGATTTGTGAGGTATCATTTGCTGATTAGAAGACCCTATTGAGTTGAGAGAAAACATTTACATTTTAAGATTTTCTCTTCATGAATATGGGCTTTTTATTCATCCATTGTCTCATTCTTACACACACACACACACACACACACACACACACACACACACAATTTCTTGTTTTGTCAGTCTGTTGAAGATTTGTGATCCAAACCTTTAGTCCAAACAGTTCGAATTTTTTTTCCAATCCCTTCAACTTTAAAAGGCAAAATAACATATAAAACCATTCATAGAGATTCAGGTGATTGGGTCATTTTTCCTGAGACATCATCCTGATAATAAAATTCAAAAACACACACACATACACGAACACTGTCACCTGGACTCTCATTTAATTTTAAAGTTCTCTGCCCTGACAACAGTTATAAAAATCAATGAATTCATCAGTATACCAATACTAAGAACCTATATTCTGCAGGGAAGGTGGAAAGTGTGATATGACATGTTACAATATAAGCATGTTTGCAATATTTGGAGGAGAAGAAAGAAAGCATCAGGGAAGCCTTCCCACAGGAAGTAGCACTTGAGCTGAGTCTTAAGGATCTTTAGGACTTTCCATAGGTAAAGGTGAAGAAAGGAAATAGATTCCAGGAATAAGGGATAGCCCTGTAGAATGGTTGAGGTGGAAGATGAATACTAAGTTCTGGGAATAGTACATAGGTCAGCATTAAAGAACATAGGATTCATAGGGAATAATCAGAAATAAAACTGAAAAGATAGATTTTGGGGGCTTTTGCAAGGCAATAAGGTTAAGTGACTTGCCCGAGGTCACACAGCTAAGCCAATATTAAGTGTCTGAGGCTGGATTTGAAATCAGGTCTGACTTCAAGGCCAGTGCTTTATCTACTGAGTCACCTAGCTGCCCCTGGAAAGGTAGATTAAAATCAGAATGTGAAGGACTTTAAATGCTAAACTGATGACTTTTAACTATGTTCTAGAGATAATAGTAAGTTACTTCTTACTTAATAGTAAGTTATTTCTGTAAAACAAAGGTGATGAAACCAGAAGACTTCAGAACATCTAGTCCAATATTCCATAATATAGATTTCTTAACATCACATATATGTTGCTTTAAAATAAAACATTTTTCTTTATAAATATTATCTCGCTCAAGCCTCACAAAAACCTCACGGTGGTTAGTTCTCTTATTATCCCCATTTTATAGCTGAGGAAACAGGAGCTCAGAAAGGTTGTATGACTTGCCCATAATTACATAGCTTCAAGCATCTGAGGCAAGATTGAATCCTAGACCACTTTGGCTCCAAGTCACAGCATTCTATCCACTGCCCCATAATGCTTAAAAGGTTAGTTTAGTTCAAGTATGTTCAGTTAGTCTATATATTTATTTTATGATTTTCCCATCATGCTAAATAAAACAAATTGTTCTCTGTTCTACTATCCTCCGTTTTTAAAAAATTACAAGTCAAATAAACAGTTTTATGAGACAACTGGGAAAATCAAAAGAGAAAGTCCTAATAGGGAAAGTCCTTTAACTAAATCATTGACATTTCTGGGCCTTGAAAATCTTTATAATCCCCCAAAACTGGTAACAGATTTAGAAGAAACACTGGACATCATCTAATCCAACCATTCATTTTTCTTATCAATTACAAAATTAAAATGTGAAGGGAAGTGATTTGGCCAAGGTTATCATAGTCATCTAAGAAGCAACAGTATATTGGAATTGAAAAAAGGACTGGGCTTGAAAGACCTAGCTTCAATGCTAGGCTCTCTCATCCCTATCAATTCTAGAGAAGTCACTTCATTGTTCTATATCTGTTTCCCTATTTGTACAATACCTGATTGAACTACACATGGGGTACTGGGAAGAGCATTAGTTTTAGCATTAGATGCATTAATTTATTTCCTCTATATTATGGAATATTAGACTATATGCTCTTAATGTTCCTTCTGATTTTAAACTCTCATCTTACAGTAATGTACTATTATCTTCAAGCTATAACACAGAGTCTTTAGCATGGTTTTGGCAAAACAGTTAGTCTTTCTGGGCTTAAGCTTCCACTTCTGTGGATTTAACTAGATGACTTGCAAAATTCCTTCTAGCTCTAAATCTACAAATTTATGATCTCTCTGGTCTTTTTCAATTACATTTTGTTGGATCAGTCTTCTTGGACCTTTTTTTTTCTTTTCTTAAAAGTGTATTCCTGTTATCTCAAAATCAACACAAGATGGCAGCAAAGGAAGGGTTCTGAACAAAGGGATACTTTTTAGATTCCACAGGGGCTCCAGTGCAGGACTGTTGGCAGGGCTAGGTAATGGTAAGCTGGGAGCATTTTCTATATCAGTAATAAGTTCTAGATAAGGGTAAATCAAAGGTCTAGGCAGAGTTGTCTATATGGTGACTTTAACACTCAATCTTCCATAAATCGTCTATAACACTATCATACTCTCTTTCCCAGACTAAAATTCCCACTATCAAATGGCAGAGATAGGAAAAACCCCATTGAATGTACACAGATTATGAGTTTTGATTTCTTGACTGATTAATGTACCTATTAACACAGTAATTTATACTCCTAAACTTTATCCCAAGCTATTGACTTGATATGTGATTTTTGTGAGCAAATGAGTATTCCTTAAGAATAAATAAATATCAATAATATGTCTCCCTTTAAAATAGCAAAAATCTTGTGTGAGGGCAACATCAAAACATGCTTACTTCCCCCCCCCACACACACACACACATCCTCTTAGCAGAATATATCTTGGGGGAGGGGGCAATATCTTGGACTGGTCACCAAGACCTTTAGGCATGAGATACCAGACAGAGATACTTCATTTACAGGGAAAATGGTGCAAAATGTTCAGTAGATTATCTGCAAAACCATTATCTGTCAAACTTACTTGACCAAAGACCTGTTGAAGGTTTTATATAGATGAAATTCATAAAACTGGTTCAGGGGATCAGAGAGCATAGAGTGTCCATAGAATGAGGAGATGTCAAAGAAATTTTGGAGGAAAAGAGAAAAATGAAGCCTATTTTCATAATTAAAAAATTACACCCATGTGTCCTCTCAACATTCCACCAGACCTACTCCCTGTTCCCAGAACTTATTCATCTCCACCTTGGCCTTTGAACAGATTATCCTTTTTTCCTGGAATCCATTTCCTCTCTTTACACCTCTACTTTTAGCCCTAACTACCTTTAAGACTCAGCTCAAGTGCTACACCTACAGTAATGCTTTCCTGGTGCTTGCTTTATCCTCCTCCAAATACCGCAAAATATACTCATCTTTTTCCATGTCATTGATGAGGGCAGCATGATGGAACAAAAAGGACATTGAACTTGGAGGTGACACCTGAGTTTGGATCTGGACTATGATACTCTAGTATAATGATCTTTGCTCTATGTCCTTGATATATCATTTGTGCTGAAAACACTTATCTATCATTGGTGTAGACATATAATAATTCACACATATGATATAAGGATGCCAAGTCATGAAGACACAATGGAGATCTTATCAAAAGGGGTGGAAGAAAGGATGATAGGATTACAGAAAAATCTAATATGAATCTATTCCAAGCCCCCAAATTTTGGATTCAGTTCAGCATCTTAATTTTACAGATGAGTGATAACATCAGAAGTAGATCCCAGAATTCCTGAGTTATCATAGAATCATGGGATGAACAAGGATGCCTTAGATATCATCTTGTGTAATCCTCCCATTTCACAAGTGAAAAACTAAGGTTTGTTGGACAAGAGGTAGCAAAAGTTAAATTAGAATCCAGGTCTTTTCTTTGCACTATTCTTGCTTCTCCTATACAGTTCCCCATAAATTGACCCTATAAATATTTTCATTTGTATCATGTATTAGGTTCTCTGATTGTTCCCTTCATCAGAGAAACATTAGATTTAGTTTTGAATTATGTGAACTGACAGAAAATTAAATAGTTATAATAAAAACTAAACCTTAAAAAATGCAAAAGGTAAAAAGAAACCTTAGATAACAGCTAGTATATCTCCCCCTTATTTTAAAATTGAGGGTATTGAGGTTCAAAGAGATTGAATCTATGACATGACCAAGGTCAAATAGTAATGGAGCCAACATTCAAACTCCATTCCTTTAACAACAAATCCAAGTCTCTTTCCACTAGTCATCATGTCCCCTAAGTGCAGTCCTCTCTAATATCAGGATCTAGTTTAATAGGTCAGAAAGAATATAACTGAAGACTTGCTTCTATTTTTAAAAAAATCAGGCTACACTTTCATCACCATGTGTACTCTGGCAAGATGCTCCAAGGTAGCTTGAGAACAGATGGTCATGTGGGCAGGAGGGCAGTTGAGAAGAGACTCAGCCGGCTCAAGACCTTCCACAAGGACATCCAGGTTTTTATATAAGGCAGAAGGAAGTCAGTGTCTAGCCAATTGATCCTTGTTGAAGAGACTGGTCTTATTTTAAAGGTTTCCCTACTCCCCTTTAATGGGGTGAGCAAAATCCAAAGAAGGAAAGAGTCCTTACCCTAGTGTCTGACACTGATTATAAATTTGTAATAAAAGTGATTTAGCCACAGGACTTGGATTGGAGGAAATTTCAGAATCCATCTGGGGTTACATTCAGGTGATTACCTCTTCCCTCATCTACTAATGGAGACCCTTTAGAGTCCTGCTCTGAGATGGAGTTGATTTATCAGATTAACTGGAGCAGAAGTAGAAACAGCAGGTAATTATTTACTATGTTATCTCTCTCCTGTAACATTTTCATTCTAACTGGGCCAACCAGTGTCTTAACCCTAATGCAATTTGGGAACTCCCAGAAACACGGCAGCTGTGGAAGAAATATTTGTGGGAGCTTTAACCATCTCTAGTCACACCATGTGATTATTTCCAAGCTTAAAGCATATTCCCACAGTTGGGGGTGGACTGGGGGACAGAAGGGTTGTTATCAGATACATAAATGAAAACACCTAAAGAAGGAACAGAGATCAATCTTAAGGATCTATCTCAGTTTGCATGTATTAGGTGTCTTCAACATTCTAGGCTCATACTCTGCTAGCAATTCAGAAACAAAAAATGAAAACATCCCCTGGCCTCAAGGAACTTATATCA
The DNA here is from genome assembly GCF_037893015.1 of Macrotis lagotis. Taxonomy (NCBI): domain Eukaryota; kingdom Metazoa; phylum Chordata; class Mammalia; order Peramelemorphia; family Peramelidae; genus Macrotis; species Macrotis lagotis. Next base: position 89,700,296 of record NC_133664.1, on the reverse strand, counting down.
CAGTGGAGACTGGGAAAGGACTACACAGATAAATATAAATAGAATATGTTTACACATTAAATATGCATACAGATATATAGACATAGATATTCACATAAATTAAATACAAAAAGCACTAAAAGATAGTGCTAAGCAATCAGGAGAAACCTATTATAAGAAGTGACATAGTGATTAAAAACCTACAGGTGACCCTGTGCTGGACCACTGGGAAAAGAAGTCTCATAGTGGCTTATTTTCTTTATTGTTTTTATGTCACTCATTGTGAAACTCCATTTATGATTTCCAACTGGGCTCTGATCTGTGCCAAGATTCCCAAGCCATGCTTCTCAATAGGGTGACTAGGAAACTTAGCATGGAAAGCTCGCTTTCCAGGGAGTTGGTTCATAGGATGAAATTATGAAGCAGACAATGTCTTTGTGCCTATCTGCTTCGTACTGGCTGTGAGGTCCTGGGAAAATAATGATCCATGAATCTGGAGGAAAATTATGTTGGTGGTTGGGAGATCATTTTGTTTGTTATTTTTGTTTTTAGGTTTTTTGCAAGGCAATGGGATAAAGTGGCTTGCCCAAGACCACACAGGTAATTATTAAATGTCTGAGGGCGAATTTGAACTCAGGTACTTCTGACTCCAGGGCCGGTGCTCTATCCACTGTGCCACCTAGCCGCCCCAGGAAATCATTTTGACAAGGAAATGGATAGCTTGTTAAAGATGGTGTGAATCTCTAGTTCCAGTACTTGGGCGGGGAGGGGCATGGGAAGCTCTGCCAGGATTGGAAAGCAAAGTCTTATACTATTGGAAACAATGTAAATATTGGCAAATTGCCTTCTGGACCGGGGGGGAAGAAGTAAGATTAGGGGGAAAATTGTAAAACTCAAAATAAATAAAATCTTTAAAAAATAGAGTGAGAATTTCAGAGATCACATTAAAATAGGTAGTCAGAAGTCAGTATAGATTGTGGTGCAAGTGCAGGGTGGAGAACACTGAAAGAATTGGCAGTAAAGATTTTACCACAATAGAAAACAACTTTTGGACCCTATGACTGCTCTCAGCAATGGTTCTCAAATTTTGGGTATCAAAAATGTATAAAGGTCTTCACAACTTTAAAAATTATTGGGGTGGGGGGAGCTATGTGGCACAGTGGATAGAGCACCGACCCTGGAGTCAGGAGGACCTGAATTCAAATCCAGCCTCAGACATTTAATAACTACCTAGCTGTGTGACCTTGGGCAAGTCATTTAACCCCATTGCCTTGCAAAAACATATAATATATACATCTATATGTATGTATGTATGAATCTTCTTCCCACCAAAGAGCTTTGGATTACATGGGTTTTAGCTTTAATTCTTAATATTATTATTGTGAAAAACAATTTGGGACCTCAAAGATGCTCTGAAAGGATCTCAGAAAGCCTCAAATGTCTACAGATCACATTTTGATAATCACTGGTTTAGCGTTTTCTCCTTTTCCTCTGCTTATCATTATATCTAGTATGGTGCTTGCCAAGTAAGAGATTAATAAGTGCTTCTCAAAAAGAAAAAATAATAAAGCCTTTGATCATTCACCTTTCAAAGAATTTTCATATTCATTATCTTTTTTTGATTCGCATAAAAATCCTGGGGAAAAGGGAAGGAGATAAGAAGAATGGAGTATAGGATCACAAAGGTAAAGCTGCGGAGAGATCCGAGTGGTAACTTGTGGCTCAGTGGCTGAAACACTGGACCTGAGTCAGAAAGCCCTGATAGCCATGTGACCTTGGACAAGTAACTTAACCTCTGACTGCCTCTATTTTCCCATTTGTAAAATGGGAATAATAAGAACATCTATCTCAAAGGGTATTTATGAGGGTCAAATGCTATAATATTTGTGAAGTGATTGTTTCCTTTCCAGAGGTTTCAAACATGCTGATGTCCCAGACTAGGGAATGTGAGTAGGAAATACTTAACAAATAAAAATACAATAAATAATGATACAGTTTTAAAATGAAGTCAATATGTACCCTTTAGGGATTATTATGTACAGATTGGTCCCCTTTCTATTTTAATTTGATCCCATTACCCTAGTCTATCATTTTACAGATGATAACAAAACTAAGAGGAATTGACTTAGATCAATGGGAGCACCTAAATGGTACAAATGATAGAGCACCAAATCTGGAATCAGAAGGACCTGAGTTCAAATTTGACCTCACATAGCTCATTAGCTGTGCGACCCTGGCCTGGCCTTCCCCCGCAAAAAAAATCACAAAAATTTTAAAGGTTAATATGGAATTTTAACCTAGGCATAGAAAAATAAATTGATTTATTCAGTTTCATACAGCTAAATAACCGTGGAGCAAGGACAAAAACCTAGGTCTCCTACCTTCTAATCTAATTTCATTTTTCCTCTACAATAGTGTTTTTCATAGTGGAGTTGTTTCTGCAATTGAGGAGAAAGAGTACCTGACAGGCAAAAGGCCAAAGACCATTTACTATTGCATACTTGTTTGGTGATGGAGGTAGACTTTTATAACAAGTATTTTGTCATCTGGGACAAATTCAGTTGAGGAAGGAGAAGTTGTCAGTTCAAGATCTCTATGCTATGGTACAGCAATGGTGTGGGATTTTTCAATATAGACCCAGTTATGAACTATATGTTTATCTGTTGTCTGAAGACCAACTTAGCTAAGTTCAGATAGTTTCAAAGTAATGCATTTTTAGTCATCATAATTCTCAAGTATCATCTAATAAATTGTACAGAGATTGTAATCAGGATATATGAAGGGAGTACCCTCATCAGTGCAATTGTAGATGCCTGAAGTCTTCAAGTAAATATAATATGCCCATCATCGTTTCCCATTATTCATTGACATGGGTGTAATTTTCTGGTCCCATGTCCCACGTCCTCAGTGACAAAGCCCTTTTAAGCATATTGAAATAATGAAAATGGAAATAGCATTAGATCAAAGGAGACTTGATCAACTCTAAATCTGAGGAAGAAATTGCCCCCACTGCCCTCAATGAGAAAGTTTTCTCATGATTTTTAACAAGAGTAAAGAGCCACCAGTTTCATTCTATGATCTGTCACAATGGGTGATTAGGAATCATCTTTCCTGTCCACTTTAATCTCTTTCCTGATAATAGTGAGATGAGATTCTTTTATTTCAGGCTCTTTAAAACATTGTAAGAAATAACCATCTGCCTGCTCAGTAGTTCATCATTCACCCATTCTTATTCATAAAGCAAGCATTTATCACCTACAATGTTCTAGCTTAAAACTCAGTAACAGGCACACAACCAACCCTTTAAAGGCAAGGCAGTTTTCAACAGCCATACTTCAAAAACATTCATTTGAATCTTGGAATCATTGAGAGTAGTAAATAAGGTCTAAGTAGTAAAATAAAGTCTAATGCCCTTGCTAGCCATGTGATATTGGACAAGTCATCTTACCACATTTGTTTAAAAGACTATTTTGTGGGAACTCCCACAGGGCAAGTGCTCACATGATGGTCAGAAAAAGTGATACAAGGACACTTTCAGGGTCTCTTTTAAGAATTTTGGAACTGATTTGTGACATGGGAGATATTGGTACAGGACCCCCCCCCCCCCCCAGCATGGCATGCCAGAGAAGTCTCTGTGCTCTATGAGCAAAGCTTAATTGAAGCAGCTCAAAAGAAATTCTAGATGCACAAATTCAGACATTCACACGGACCACTTGGGGACTTGTGGTAGACTCTTGGACCCAATCAAATACATCTCCAGCTCTAAAGTTCTTTATTTCTTTCTGTATATCCTTTTCGATAAATTTTTGTTGATGTCATTTTTTAACAACATACTCACTTCCTAATGACTTTTCCAGTTCTGAGAGAGAGACAGAGACAGAGACAGAAACAGAGACAGACAGACAGACAGAGACAGAGACAGAGACAGAGACAGAGAGGAGAGGAGAGAGACAGCTAGAAGGAATCCACATATTGACCATGTGAGACTTCTTCAGCACTGTCATCCACCATCTCTCTGCCAAGAAAGGGAATGTTTTACCATCTCACTGAGTTGATAAGAACACTGCTTGATGTCTTTTATAATTGTCTTCCTTTACATCAATGGAGCCACTATAAACTTTGTTCCCCTGGTTCTACTTACGTCTGCTATAATTCACATACTTTCTCTCAGGAAACCCTGAATTTTTCATATACACAGTTCCCTACAATGCAGTCATACCCTGTTCCATTCCTATGATGCTACAGGATAGTTGGCATTCATTTTGTTTTCAAACATCCATCAAGCATTTATTTTATGCCAGGCACACATTTCATTGTTTCCAAAAATTAAGGGGGAGGGCACTATAAAGATCAGCTCCATTTTCCCAGCTACATACTTACTGGACATCTCTATCAGGATGCTTGACCAACACCACAAATTGAATATATCAGTTCCCCATTTATCACATTCTAATGTGTATCATTATTACTTGCAATATATTTTTCATTTTCCTTATTGTACTGTACACTCCTTTAAGGAGGGGTCTTGCTTTATTCCATTTCTTGTACATAGAAGGAACTCAATACAAGTGTTTTGTTAAACTATTGAATTGAAAATTATGCAGATATGATCAGAGTAAGCCCTCAGCCAAATCTATAGGACAAGCAGGAACTTGTTATTTGCCTATTTGGGGAGGGAGGGAGAAAATGAGAGGGGGGGAAGGAGAGAGAGACAGAGACAGAGAGAGGAGGAGTGTCAAAGGTCTGTTTGTGCTTGTGATGAGGTAAAATCTAGCACTTTAAATTTATGCTCTGATATAAATGTACATTAATATTCTGCTTATTGCATCAACACAAATATAAATTGTGTGGCACAGAACATAATTAAGAGCGATTTATTTTAATTAAGGTGTATTACTAGATGTAAAATGTAACATCCTTGGAGATGCATCATTAATTCTTCTGAGCAACATTTGCAAACATGGTCCTGTTGTGCTGTAAATATGTTTGCTGCCCAGCACAACCCTCCTAGAGGAGGCAAAGCATTCAACGGCTGTCTCTGTATTTGCTAAAGGGGTAGCAGAGAAACACTTCATGTCCTAGGCAATGGGGAAAAGATCGTTTGGGGCACTGGGTCCAGCTCTCTGGATTGGATACCAGTTCATATCACTTGCACCCAGTAAGAACTATTCAGAAAGAGCATCTGGAGACCAGGACTGTGATCCTAATAACTGTGTATCATGGACAGAGCTCATTGCCTCAGTTTTTTCTTCTGCAAATTGGACATAACTGTTCTATCCCCTTCATGAAATTATTGTGAAGCTCAAATGAGATAATCTTTGTAAAACATTCTATGTACTTGAAAATGGAGTAAAAGGATTTATAATGTTGGATCCCTGCCCTGCCAGGATCCTTGCAAGCTGTGATATTCCTGGACTCGGACCAGCCCTACAACCTGCACCATTTGCAGACCTTAAGGAAAATGGTTTTGGTGGAAAGTGTGCTAAATTTGGAATCTGAAAAATTCTGCATGTGTGATATGTGACCTTCAGCAAACTTCTCTGGGATTCTCTGGGATTCCCTCTGGGGGTAGAGGAAAGGGGGGTGGGCTGGGCTAGAATGTAAGGTCATTTGTTGCCAGTAAAGACTGTTTCTTGTCCTTGCTCTCTCCTCAGCACCTAACAGCGTCTGGTCCACAACAGGCTCAACTTAGAACAATTGACTGGTGGACCGCTGAGGTTTCTTCCAGCTCCAAATCCACGGTCACGACGTATGGGATGCTTTCTGGAGCCCACCTCGGTCAGCAGCCACAGCTCCTTCCTCATCACTCCCACTCACAGCCGACTGTGAGCCTTGCAAGCTGTCCAGTCTTTTCTCTTGGTGCTTGTCATCTTCATCTTTTTGTTCACCCTTCTTTCTCAAAAGAAGCCCTGTCATCCAGAGGATGATGTCTTGACTTGTAAGTGAATTGGATATAGGTGAGGCAGAGCTGTGTGAGGCCATCAGGCTCATTCTCTTTCTTTCTTTCTTTCTTCCTTCCTTCCTTCCTTCCTTCCTTCCTTCCTTCCTTTCTTTTCTTTCTTTCTTTTAGATTTTTCAAGGCAATGGGGTTAAGTGGCTTGCCCAAAGCCACACAGCAAGGTAATTAGTAGTGTCTGAGGTCGGATTTGAACCCAGGTACTTCTGACTCCAGGGCCGGTGCTCTATTCACTGCGCCACCTAACCGCTCCATCAGGCTCATTCTCCCAGAGTCCTGCGGCAAGACACAAGCCAGACGATTGGCGATGCTGGTTCCAGGAGGAGACCCTGGCCTTTTTAAGCTAAGTGCTTGCCCAGGGATTTTTCTTTGTCCAGTCAATGATTAAAGGTTCATCTTATACAGCACAGAGAGGTGTCACAGCATGACACAGTGAAAGAAATAAGTATACTCAGTCAAAAGTCAGAGGTTCAACCCCTCCACTCCACCCCAGCTCTTCTCTTTTCTGTGATCCTGGGCTGGACATTTCATCTCTATGGATCTTTCCTCATTTGACAAAAGATGGGGGTGGGAATGAGATGAGGCTACATTGAAATAAGCATGTATTGAGTGGCCCTTATGTGCCAGACACTGTTCTAATCATTTTATAATTATTATTTAGTTTGATCCTCACATGACCCTGACAAGTGGGTTTCACTATTATCCCCATTTTATAGGCAAGGAAACTGAGGCATCAGAACTTAAGTGACTTGCCCAGGGCCACACAGCCAGTGTGAACTGAGATTCCTAAATCTCTCCTCCTAAGCCTCAGGACCAGTTTCTACCAGGTTAGAGGAGTGCTGTTTCATTCTCCCTTTTTCTTATATTTTTTTCCTGCCTGCTTTCCGGAGAGCAATTAAATAGTTCTGGCAGAACTAGCCCTCCTCCAAGAAGAAAAGCTATCTAGTCTAAAGCCAACAGCACAGGCTACTTAGGGTTTCACAGGAGCAGAGAGCTCCAAGTTCCCTCCCAGCCTCAGCCAATGTCTTTATTAGCACTAAAGGTCCAGGAATTACAAAATTAAGAGAAACCTCAGGGGTCATGTGGTTTGAATCATTCCTGAATGAAGATCCCCTTTTTGACAACAATGAAAAATTCTAGCAAGAGAGAACTCAACCCCCCCCCACCCCCAAAGCAGCCAATGATTTCACTTTTGGTCAGTTCTAACCATTGGGAAGTTTTCCCTAAAATCAAGCCTCCATCAGTCTCTCTGAAACTTCCACCTGTTGCTCTTCCTTCTGTCATCTGGGATCAAACAAAGCAAAACCAATTCTTTCTTTGTATGACAGCTGCCATTTTATTTTGACTACCATTGCAGACTGCTGATCCATGCTGGGGCCATCACTTCATTTCTTCATTTGTCCGGGCCTCCATTATGTTGAAGCATGTGCAACTGCTGCAGATGAGGATTAGTAGCCAGATCAATAGAAGACCAATAACTGAAACAGGACACTGGCTGTTCCACATAATACAGCAGTAAAGTCTAGCTCATTTTTAAAATAAGGACGCGTGGGTCATATAGTGCTGGAAGGAAGCCTAGAACTAAACAAGTCCAATCTCTTAAATTTTACAGATGAAAAAACTGAGGTCCAGAGAGATAAATGCTTTGCTCAGGGTCACATAGCTGAGTCTGTCATTATTCTGCATCCCTCAACTGTGTAGACTTTATCATAAACCTCCTTATCATAAACTCCCAAACTGAGGGATGGGGTGTCTATCACTGGGCAATGGCTGATGGGAGGTTGGGGAAGACAGAAAGTCCTATTAGCAGACAGACTCCCTCAAACTCTGAAAACAGCGTGGACGGACACCTGTGCAATCAGGGTTAGTATTTCAAGACCCTCTATGGATGTGCCCAATTTTTGCCTGCCAAAAGCTAGGGTCCCCTTTGAATTCAATCAAGGGCAAACTTGTTTGGTCTAATGAAGGGATAATTGATGTGGCTACATTTTCACGGTCAGTTTAACACCTTATTATCTGTCCCTGACTTTCTATGACTACATCAAGGGGAAAGGAGGGAGAAAATCAAATGGTCAAAGACCAACTACCCCCTCACAGTGGAAACATATGTTGAGGAAACTAATATTGGCTAACATTCACTCTTCCGATCACACTTATTGAAGCCAAAATCTATCACCCTCGTGTTGAGATTGTATTATCTGTTTTACATTTTAGATTTCAGAGGCCTCTTAGAATTCCCTCCTTCAAGAGATCTTCCCAGTTAGGCACACTTACTAGCCATGTGACACTGAACCGTAGACTGCCTCAGTTTCCCCAACTGTAAAATGAAGATAGCATCCATCTCTAAGGTTTGGGGATTGATAATTGTAAAGTGCTTATCACAGTACCTGGTACTTTTTCTTCCTTCTTTCCCCTCCTCACTCTAACTTTGTAGATTTGATTTATCTATATACTTATTTCTTCAAAGTGGAATATAAATTCCTTAAGGGAAAAGAACTGTTTCACTTTCTGTTCTTGTATCTCCAGTTGAATAAAGGACTGCACAGATGAATGGATGGATGAATGGGAATGAACAAATGAATGAATTTTTCACATTTCAACAGGCTGCAGATCAGAATACCATCTGACCTTTAAATGAGTGCACAAGATTACTAGGGTAGAAAGGTCACTGCCTTTCAAGTATATGAAATTTGTTCGGTGGGATGTCTGGATTGTGGGACAGCAAGAAATCATGCACAATGCCATGAATGGTAACACAACAAAGGCAGGCTGAAACAGGAGCCATACATGAAGTCATTTCTGATGATACAAAGCAAGCCTATATTTAATATAGTGTGTGGTTCTCAAAACTATTTACTGTTTATCACTAGATCCAATGACTTGTTAAAGGTTAAGTTGCATCAATATTAGATTTTATAATCTCACCAAGAACTGGAAGGTTGGTTCTTTATCAAAGTTAATCCAAACAATATAAAGGTGAAATTCAGGAGATAAAAATTTTACTTTTAGAATATGAAGCTGCCAATTTATAAACAAAGTAGGGAATGACTGATGATGGATCCATCATCAAAAAAGATGCAGGAGGGTCAGCTAGGTGGTGCAGTGGATAGAACACCAACCCTGGAGTCAGGAGGACCTGAGTTCAAATATGACCCCAGACATTTAATAATTGCCTAGCTGTGTGATCTTGGGCAAGTCACTTAATCCCATTGCCTTAAATAAATAATTTTTTTAAAAAAAAGATGCAGGAAGAATGTCCTGCAGGAAGGTAGTCAATTAACCATCTTGGTACATTTACATCTTCACAATAATTCTTACTTTTTCTCCTACTTAATGAAGCTGCCATTCCCCTCCCCAAACTTAGGGATAGAGAGGGACAGAACAACTCCACAGGAAATTCAGAACTCTTAATCTCTCTGGGAAGTGATTCAGTAGTCTTGGGTTCAAGTACAAGCTCTAACACTGCCTGGTCTTTTGACCCTAAGTATGTCTATCTCCTTAGCCAAGAAAGAGTCCTTTCAACCTCAAAAGACACAGATTTGGGACTTCCTACTTTCTCCCTGGAATTCTAACATTATTCCCCAAAAAGCGGTGACTTGGCAACAGTGTAAGCATCAAGTCCCCATAACTGACTGGTCATAATGAAGTAAAATCAAACTTCTTTGAACTTGTTTCCTTCATCTGTAAAACAGAAATAACCACCCCTGTTCTGCCTATCTCACACTGTTACTTTATATAAAGTGTTCTGTGATCTTTTCATTATTGATGTTTTGTTATTATTATGGAGTAGGCAGCTGGGTGGCTAGGTCTCTAATAGTGGTATATGCAAAGTCAGATATCTGAATTCCTCCTGAGATACAGGGGCAGTGAGATAAGAGAGCTAAACCTTTTCTGGAGACTAAAATGGAAAGCCTGATGCTTGGATCCCTAGCCCATATGCAAGGGGGAAAAAAGAGGAAAAAGAAACTTTAAGATGTCTCTGGGCTCAGCAAATAACTCCTACCCTTATATCAACATGGGAAATCACATGCAAGAGTAAAAACCAAGTACTAGACCTGAAGTCAAGACCTGAGTTCAAATTCTGCCTCTTATTTGTAACCCTGAGCAAGCTACTTAATATCTTCTGGCCTGCTTCACATCTGTAAAATGAGGGGGCTGGAGAAGATGGTCACTTAGGTCTCTTCCAGCTCTAAATCTATAATCCTCTATAATCTCCAAGCATGAACAATAATTATTAGTTTTCAGAATTTCAATCTTGTGACAATAAGCATTCATAATTATTAAAACTATTTTAAAAACCAAATTCTGAGTACTAAAGTAGGAAAATAGATTCAGACATAGTAGATGCTCATCACCAATGTTAAAAACTAAGAAAGTTAAATTTAGTTATCTAGAAATTCAATTTGCTAGAACTGTTATTCTTCAAACATTTAAACAAAATTTATAGACTGTGCTTTTTTTTACAAGTGTTAAATTCCTGTGCATCTGTGAAAATAGAAGTCAAATGTCTTTTCAATGAAACCTTTCTTTATCTTTTAATCTCTTCCCAGTCAAGAAGACTACCTCCTTACAACAGTCTTTTGTTCTATAATTGACTTAGCATGCCAAGCATATCATAATTATCTGTATTATTAGTGGTTTATACTGTTATTAGAACATGACCTCCTTGAGGAAGGGATCATGTCTCATCCAAGTTTATAATCTCCAAAGTCTAAGTGCTCTCTACACAGCATTTTTTTTAAGGCAATGGGGTTAAGTGGCTTGCCCAAGGCCACACAGCTAGGTAATTATTAAGTGTCTGAGACCAGATTTGAACCCAGGTACTCCTGACTCCAGGGCCAGTGCTTTATCCACTGCACCACCTAGCCACCCCCACAGCATTTTTTTAAAGGAATAAAGGGTAACCCCTGAAATCCTTTCCATTTCTAAATCCTAAAATCTAATGGAATTAATCTAATACTTTGTTTTTTTATGTAACTGGGTCAGAGTAGGTGGTTTCAGATCAGACAAAATTCTCATATGGCTTAAATTAAGTGGTAAGGTGAATTACCCATTTATCACATACCTTGAATGTTCCTATACACCTTTCTAGGTGTGAAAGGAAGTCTGTTTTGGCTGATGGACAAGGTCATTGATCATACTTTCTAGCTTATGGAAAATCATAAATGCAACTGGGAATTTCAGTAGTTGGCATCCAAAAAGGAGCTAATATTCTAGATATAGCTAAACCTCTTAGAAGGATTTGATAGTGAAAAGAAAGGAATGAAAAGGATCAGAGAGCCCTTGGCCTCAGTATTGGTCTGTTTTCTCTCAGCCTCTACTCTCTCCTGAGCCAGAGAAATAGTCTTCTGAACTTCAAAGGGTACAGAGGCTTGGGAACTTCTTATCTTTCTACTGGAACCCTAGCATTATCCCCATACCCAAGAGTGGTTGCGTAATAGTATCTGCAGCAGGATCTCCTAACAGATTGTCCATGGTGAGGGAAGTAGAAGCAGCTACCCTTGGGAAGAAGTTCTGGAAAGAGTTTTGAGTGAATATCCCCTTGCCACAGGTGCTCTAATGTAACACAAACTTTTAGGAAGATCTCTTTGTACCAACTATTATTATGCCATCTTAATAAGGATTCCTAATCAGGTGTCTGAGGTGAAATTTGAACTTGGGTCTTTCTGACATGAGACCCAGCATGCTATCCACTGAACCTCCCAACTACCACAAGGGATAGAGAATTTCACAGAAAATAAAAATGGGATGTTGAAGTAAACATTCCCAAAGTCCTACAGTGTATCTTCAAGACTCTGATTGTACATTTGGGTTTTTTTTTTGGTTTTTTTTAAATAATCATTCTAAATATTGGCTCTATGAAGGTTGCCCTTCAATTAAAGGAGTTATTTAACTAAAGTCCAGGGGCAGCTAGGTGGTGCAGTGGATAGAGCACTGGCCCTGGAGTCAAGAGGACCTGAGTTCAAATCCAGCTTCAGATACTTAATACTACTTGACTAGCTGTGTGTCCTTGTGCAAGTCACTTAACCTCATTGCCTTAAATAAATTTACAAAAAATCCAGATGGGAAGGAGGCAGGGGGGAAGGTAGCAGCATTGCTTTACATGTAAATTATGTAATCCTTTTTTTTTTAAAAACTGTATGTCATCTACCTTAATACCTATTCCTTTATTTTTTTGAAATCATCAGAACCATAATGAATGACCCTCTAAATTACTTCCCTTACTCCAACATTGACGTGAATAAACACTTTGCCATCTCCCAGTGAGTTTTATGAGATTGGTGCCAGTACTTGGGAGAGGGAAGGAACCTTACCTGTATACTAACTTAAGACCAGTCCAAATAAAAGTACACATACTAAAGGGCAGGGGGAAGCACAATTTCAATTACATAAAGGTTTTTTTTTAAGTTTTTGGGGTTTTTTTTAAGGTTTTTGCAAGGCAATGGGGCTAAGTGGCTTGCCCAAGGCCACACACCTAGGTAATTATTAAATGTCTGAGGCCAGATTTGAACTCAAGTACTCTTGACTCCAGGGTTGGTGCTTTATCCACTGTGCCACCTAGCCGCCCTTAAAAGTTTTTGCATAAGCAAAATCATTGCAGCTAAAATTAAAAGGGAAGCTGGAAATTTTGGATAAATACTTGCAACTAGTTTTCTATGATAAAGTTGTAGCATTCAAAATATAAAAGAAATTGACCCAAATTTATAATGCTAACAGTCTTTCACAGATAATAGTCAAAGGAAGAGCAGGTAAATTTTTTTTAATATATTCTTCTTTATTTTGAATTTCAAATTCTCTCTCCCTCCAACCCTTCAAAAATCCTTTCTAGAAGTTACCCAACAAGTGGTAAATTTAGCTATTGCTCAAAAACTTCTGTGGGAAACTCACTACCTTCCCAAGTGATCCCCATCATGCTCTAGTAATGATAGCTCTCTTAATTAAGAAAGTTTTTCTTTAAAATGAAGTCCAAATTGGACTCTTTAGAACTTTTATCAATTATTCCATGTTCTATACTTTGGAACTGATCAGAAAAGAATGAATTCCTGCTTTCACAAAGTATTTAGTGCTTCCCATTTTTTTTCAAAGAAAGTATTTTTGGTGTTTAGACCCCTTATTCTTTATTCCTGAATCATAATTTCCAACATATTTTCTAACTCTTATAATTACCTTTGCATTGAATTTAGTATTAAAGAACATGTTGATTTAATTTGGAACATCTTACAAAGTTATTGTGGTTCTATTTAATTATCTATAACTAATATTGGCAACAAATTTTTTCATTGTAGTATTTTTGTAAATATTTATTATGAGCACTGAAACATGAAATGAACAAAGGTCTCATGAATTTTTTTTTTAGTTTTTTTTTTTTGTAAGGCAAACGGGGTTAAGTGGCTTGCCTAAGGCCACACAGCTACGTAATTATTAAGTGTCTGAGACCGGATTTGAACCCAGGTACTCCTGACTCCAGGGCCGGTGCTTTATCCACTACGCCACCTAGCCACCCCACATGAATTTTTTTTAATGAATTGGAAAGATGATAAAACCAACTCCTGTATTTCCCCTTAAAAGTAGAACTTATGAGTATATTTTTATTTGGCTACAATTTCTTTTGTAATCTTTCATCTCCTTTTATAGTGAGAATACCAAGAATGATGTCATTTCCTCTAGCAGTATGACTACTAGAGGGTAGGCATCTCATATTTAGAGTAACACTAAACAGATGTTAATGTTTATCAAGATAGGGACTAGACCTGTCACTTCACTAGAACAGGAAATTCCAGATATGTTGCCTCCTCTACCAATTCAATTTAGGACAGTCACTGTAATTTAAGAGTCTTATGATAGTTGCCAAAGGCATTGAGAGGTTAAAGGATTTGCCTACAGTCACAAACCTGGTGGTATATGTCAAAAATAGGATCTGAACCCAAGTCTTCCTCATAGTTCTGTCCTCTCTCTCCTGTATCACCTTGTCTTTCTATTTATAGATGATCTAAAAATGGTCGCTCTTACCTGTCACATTACCATAGAAATGAAAGGGGTTCATTTTGTATTTTTCATTTTATATATTGCCATGACCAAAGAATTAATTTACAAGTGGTCAATCTACTTTATATGGAGCTTGTCTATATTTATCTAGGATGATCCTTGGGATGCTGGTGCAGATCTTTAGTCTTTCTAGTTCTAGCCTGGCATAACCTTGGGGTCACCTCAGTGCCACGAGGAAGCATCAGAGTAAGGAAGACATTGTGGAGGACTACAAACCAGACAAACAAATCTACTTCTGTTCATCAGCCTCCATTAAAGGAAAAACATGGCCATGCCATCACTGAATATAGCTAGGTATACATAGTTACTCATGAAAATTTTGCAACAGGCAGGGTCCCTAGCACTTTCTTACCCCCCTGGTTTATGGTCTTCTTTCCACTCATTCCCTGGTTCCCTGCCATGGGAATCTCAACTTGATCTTATAAGTTTCTGTGCTAGAAACTTATCCAAGGCTTCTGTTTTCCAACTAGGGAAACTTTTATTCCATCTCAATTTGTGAGGCACTTTCCTCAACACCTAGACATCTGATTGAAATGAATAATAATGATATATTTATATTTCAAGGGACTTGAATTTCAATGATGTGGGTTACTACTACAAGGAGTAACTTATATAAGAGTTTAAATATTTCATGGATTACAGTCCACCTGGATGCATTGTATAAATGTATTTTTGTTATTGTCTAAACATTCCTGTCATTCCCTGTTAAGTTCCTGTGACTAGCTGCTCAGGAAGTATTAGGTTCCTGCTGGCTAGCTTATCCTTACCCAGGCAAACACTGAAGGGGCAAGAGACAAGGGGGACACAAGGATGACAAGTCCTCCTTAAAGGTCTCCAAGATCCCCTAGATCTCCATTTATTAAACCAAATACGAATGCTTAAATGTCCTCCCAGTCCCTTATCTACTCCCACTGCCATGGCATTCTCCAATCAATCAGTAAAATAGTGCTCCAGTGCTCAAAGGACACCAGGTGATGAGAGTTTACAGTACTCCCACACACAACAGTCCCTTACATATCCCCCTTTTTGTTTTTTTTTGAAGCATAATTCCTTATTTCAATTATATAATGAATGCCACATAAGTTGTAAACAAAAAATCAGATAGTACAAATACCCCTTTCCCAGAAGAAATGATTAAATTATGATTTGATATTCCCAAATTCCTAGAAATATAATTTATCCTAATATAATTTCTTTCTAGATGATGAAAAAGGATAAAATCATCACTTGTGCAAAAGTATTCATTGCAGCCCTGCTTGTGGTGGCAAAGAATTGGAAATCAAGTAAATGTCCATCAACTGAGGAATGGCTTAGCAAACTGTGGTATATGTATGTCATGGAACACTATTGTTCTATTAGAAACCAGGAGGGACGGGATTTCAGGGAAACCTGGAGGGATTTGCATGAACTGATGCTGAGTGAGATGAGCAGAACCAGGAAAACAACGTACACCCTAACAGCAACATGGGGGTGATGATCAACCTTGATGGACTCACTCATTCCATCAGTGCAATAATCAGGGACAATTTTGGGCTGTCTTGTGATGGAGAATACCATCTGTATCCAGAGAAAGAATTGTGGAGTTTGAAGAAAGACCAAGGACTATTGCCCTTAATTTAGGGGAAAAAAACTGATATCTTATTGTCTGCTCTTGCTATCTCTTATACTTTGTTTCTTCCTTAAGGATATGATTTCTCTCTTAACACATTTAATTTGGATCAATGTATACCATGGAAACAATGTAAAGACTGGCAAATTGCCTTCTGTGTGGGGGGGGGAGGGAAGTAAGATTAGGGGAAAAATTATAAAACTCAAAATAAATAAAAATCTTTTTTTTTAGGTTTTTACAAGGCAAATGGGGTTAAGTGGCTTGCCCAAGGCCACACAGATAGGTAATTATTAAGTGTCTGAGATCAGATTTGAACCCAGGCACTCCTGACTCCAGGGCAGGTGCTTTATCCATTGAGCCACCTAGCCACCCCAATAAAAATCTTTTTTAAAAAATATAATTTCCTTCTGAATTATACTACACACACACACACAGACACACACACAGACACACAACAGACACATACACCGACACACACAACAGACACACACAACAGACACACACAACAGACACACACAACAGAAACAACTCTCTTGACCCATTTACCAAGCTGAGATTGATACCCTGACTAGTACCAGATCTCAGAATATAGAAACATTTTCCCACCTCTCCAGGCCAGTAAGAGAGATGTAAAATGTCCTATTGATGATTAAATACACATATACACACACACACACACATAACAAAATATTAGCCATAAGCACAGGCTTCATTCAAAAGATGAAATCTGAATTTTCCAGTCCCAGAAAATAGTCTTCCCCTTTTTTCTTAACTAATTGACCAGGAAGCTTCCCTATCAATAGCCTATTGCCCAACCACCCCTCTTCCCCAAACCAGGAAGAAGGCATGGGGGGGTCCCTTGATTTCTAAAATAAGCTTTTTGAGACATAGGTTTGAGTTTGGAAGTTCTAAAAAGGAAGATTTCCCCTTCTCCCTCCCTCTGCAGAGGGTGGGAGGGGCAGAGAATGAGAGAGAGCATTTGAAATTACTTAAGCTTTTTAAGACCAGTACAATTTGGAGTTGCTGCATTTTCTGAACAGTAGCCAGCACCATTATAAACTGTCCAACAGAATGTGACATCTTTGCTCTCAACACAGGGAGTGTAGTTATTGTGTACTTCATGGCTTTCTGGTGCTGGAGCAAAAGTTGTGCTTGGTTGTAGGTTGGAAAGTGAAATTCGTTGTGGCTTCTGGAGTGAAATTCATCATAGGCATCAGGGTCAGCATCACACCACAAGAAGTCTCTAAAGTTGACTGTAGGTTTAGAGGTTTGGGTCGCATTTAGCAGTCATAGTGCAGACAGGCAGCAGCGGACAAAAAGAACAGCAAGCAGGTCCCCATATCCCATTCAAGTAGCTGGTATGGACTGCTGCTGAGGAAGAAGCTCTGTCCCCTGCAAAACTGCCCGGGAGACTCCACTTCCTGCTGGCTCCTCAATGTAGAATACTTATTTGCTTCTTCTTACTATTGCTTTCCTTCACACCTCTTTTCCAACTTCCTTAAAATCAGCCCCCTGGTAACAATCAAACTGTTACCCCTCCAAAGTCCTCTGCTCTGGGATATCAACTGGAATTTTTCTTGCTTGTATCTTCTGGTCCTTATCCCGGACTCCACTCAGATAGCTCCACCTTCGTGTCCCCATTCGGGTACCATTTGCTAAATTCCTATTAGATTAGCTGCTCAGGAAGTGTTAAGTTCCTGTCGGCTAGTTTATCCTTATCCAAGCAAATGCTGTAGGAGCAGGAGACAAGGGAGACAAGGATGACAAGTTCTCTTTAAAGTTCTCCAAGATCTCCTACATCTTCATTTATTAAACCAAATATAAATGTTTAAATATCTTCCCCAGTCCCTGGTACTCTCCAATCAATCAGTAAGACAATGCTCCAGTGCTCAAGGAAGCCAGGTGATGAGAGTTTACAGTACTCCTACATACAATAGTCCCTTACAACTCCCTAGAGATCAAAACTCCTTTCTTAGACCAACATTCTACTCTCATGTTGTCTTCCTTAATTAGAAATAAGCTTTTTGAAGACAGGGATTATCTCCTTTATATTTGGATTATACAACATAGTCTAATCATCAATATTCATTCAATGAGGTGTTTTCCTTCTGAGGATGACCAGCCTTGTAGAGAGGAATCCTAAGAATACAGGTAAATGCCAGCATTAATAGAATGAGACTATAAGGAATGGAAGGGGCCAAAAGAAATGACTTTATAAAATGTCTTCCATTCTACTGAGAAGGAAACAAGACACAGAGAAGTTAAGGGGATTTCTGAGTGACATGATCAATGTGAAAGACTAGACATTTTCTCCAGTTCTCAAACTCAAAACACCCTAACACAGGAATTCTGTCAAAAGTGATTGCATCTCTTTCCAGGGGCCAAAACACCAAGAAGCCTAGAAGATTAATAACCTAATTAACAGCAGGAAACTGTAATCCCTAACTCATTTCCTTAGTCTCAGTTTCCCTTATCCAGGAGGGCAATACAACCCAATGGCTTGACTTCTGAGATTCACTCAGCAATTTCCTTGCTGCTGCAAACTCCGTCCATCTCTTTGTAAGAAGAGGGGAGGAGGTATGTGAAGACTGACATATTGGTAAGCTAGGCTAGCTAACTCCACATTTTACCACTGACTGACCCACTTATATAATGAAAGTTCCCATGTACCCAATTTGGGTCAGCTTACATCAATTTAGCAAGTGTCATCTAATCCAGGTGTGTAAGGGTAGCATATTTTATTAATCACAGTACTCTTGAGTTTAATAAGACAATCAATCCAATGACTGACAGCTCCTCAAGTCCTATCCCATCTTTGTGAATCTACCCAATAACAACAATCAGATTTGAGGACAGAGACCCAGATCTGGACTCTTGACTGGGGTACTAACCCAATGTATGCCACTGTGTGCCTGTGAGGGGTGAAGGAGCCACACAACTTTACAAGTCTAGAATGACTACCTTGAGGTCTTATGAATGCCTGTGCTCTGTTTTGGGATCTCACCAACAATCAGGCATAGGAAAGTAGAATCACTTAGCCAGGAGAGAACAGAGAGAACAGGAGCAGTGCACCCATATGTGAGGGGAGAGAAAACCGCATCAGTCTGGAAGGAAAGAGCTCCCCTCAGGGCCTGAGGTTTGCAAAAAATGAATTCCTCAATATGGGAGGAAGCTAAAACATCTTTGAGATTTATCCTCCATGGAATCCACCATCAAAGAGATAGAAACTATAAAGTGAGAGATACAGCTCTGTAAGGAAAAAAGACTGAACTTACCAAAGATCTCAGGAGGAAAACTCAGCTAAATAACAAGAACATAGACAAATCAAGCAGAAACATATTAAAACAGAAGGGAACATGACCATTAAACATCTAAATAAATACAAACAGAGGCAACTAGGTGGCACAGTAGATACAGCACCAGCCCTGGAGTCAGGAGGACCTGAGTTCAAATCCAGACTCAGACACTTAATAATTGCCTATCTGTGTGACCTTGGGCAGTCACTTAACCTCACTGCCATGCAACAACCAAATAAATAAACATCTCTAAATAAATATTGAAAACTTGAATTAAGAGATTTTGCTCAGGAAGTAACATAGAAGAAACTTGAGCTATGATTAGAATTAGTGTCCTGCCTCTAGGCATCTCCAGTCTACTTTTCCAGACTCATTACATATTGCTGTCCTTCAGATACATCATGGTTCAACCAAACTAAACCTGTTCTCCCCATAATATATTTCATCTCCATTCTCCATATAGGCTGCACACTGCAAAGATTATAACTTCTGAGCAGACTACCCTCCATATCTGTAATGCATCTTCATGAAGATTTTCCTGATCCCTGTTCCCTTTCCCAAGTCGCAAATACCTCTCCCTACCATCCAAATCATCTTGTGTTTACTTGGTATTTATTTATATGTGCAGGTATTCCTTAAAGTCCAAGATTTATTTTGATTTTGTGTTTGTATTTCTAGTGCCCAGATTGGCTGATTAAATATATGATCCAACAGTGACAAAAGTTTTTTTTCTCCAAAAACTCTTCTCCAACATGTTTACAAAAATGCAACATCCTTTGCGCTCACCTATTTTCTTTTGATTCATGTTTGAATCATTGGCTTTCAAATTCCATACAATTTAGGGAAGATTAACAGGATAATTGTTGGCAAAAATAATAGTTAATCCTGAAAACATTAGATATTTTAAAATAAATTATTCCAACCATATTAGTTATACACAGCTGTGTGTTCTTTAAATATACCAGCTGTTCATCTTATACTTTGATGAGAACAGCTAGACTAAGTGAAAAATAATGGCATCACCTTTTTCACAAGAAACTCAATTTTTTCAAAAATACATTCCTACCATAAATCTTTAATCTTGGAATTTCATATCCAAACCTCTCCTAGTTTCTTAATCAGAGCCTAACATCTGTGCAAGCCAGTTGGTTCTCGACAGCTCCTGTAGATCTTTAAAGATTGTTTCTTGGCAGCCTCTTTTTTTTAAAACTCTAATTGAAAGGTTAATCAAATCAGTCAGACTAGTATGTTGGCTAAATAAACACCCTGTCTCCAGTGATGATGAAACAGATGCATTATAGTTCCATTTACCCAAGGGGTTCATTTTTTCCCATAATTATATTCACTTTTCTTCAATCTCCTCTGTTGTATGACAGCACTTTAAATAGTTCATGTGAACCCAAATTATACTCCACTTTTATTAAACTCCTCCTCACTTATAGGATTCCCCTAGTATAAATTAAGGCATTTTCAAGAGTAATCTGAATCCATCTATTGTACACAAACACCAGAAG